>NW_026652026.1:0-120366 GCF_029873635.1 Malania oleifera
TCTCGGCGGCCGTGCCCCTTAAAAATTCAAGGAACGGTGAGGAACAAAGACGAATCTCAACATGCGTTATGGAAGTTGACGAAGCCAGAAAAAAGATGAGTAAGAAGCAGCAAAATTCGTTTAGCTTGATTCAAATTGCAAAACGATATTTGAAATGGGTTTAGCTTAAAATGAACTCTACTCGAGTCATGTTCTAAACTTAAATAATATATATTACCAAACTTTAGTTAAATATTTAAAAATTACCGAGCCTAAATAACCAAGCTGTTAAATAAACCTGCTTCATTATAACTGGAAAAAAAAAAAAAAAGGACAAAGAAATTTAAAAACAAAAATAACATATAAAATATTAGTAGTTTAAGTTATAAACAAACTAATGAAAAAAAAAAAAAAGTAATGAACTCATAATATGAGCATAACTTAGGTCAGTAATATTATTTTTAAATCAATTTCTTTATAAATGAATTTTTAAATTAACTTAAAAATTGTTAATTTGACAACTAATAAAGTTGACAAGGTTGTATAAAAAGGGAAATACATAAAAAAAAAAAAAGGGCAACCCGGTGCGGAAAAGCTCCCGCGTAGGGGGTCCGGGGAAAAAGGATCGAATATCGCTTGAATGGGTTCATTGTTATTTTCGAATACATACATAGTAAAAACGAAAGGTGATGTTGATACCTATTATTATAATTTAGTTTTAATAATTTAAAAATAATGAGTTGTATTTAGTGTTTTTTAAATTTTTTGTCTTTTCAAGCAACTTTAATCAATGAAATCTTGGTTTGTCCTTATTATAATAATGAAAGTTGTGGGTCTTTAAATGTTTTATTAGCACAATTAAGGACTCATGTTATTAATTTCATTCAGTTAGGTTATCACTAAAAAAGTTGACAAAGGGGGGGAAAAAATTAAAATGAATGGTCATCTGCCTCAGAGAGAGAGAGAGATGAGAGAGGTAGAGAGAGGGAGGGATAATTTTTTAATTTATAAGGTAACGATGGCATTGAGCCACTGAGAATCATGATCACTTTCTGACTACATTATGAGTGGTTTTGTTTGGTTCTGTTTTTTGTTTTTTGGTTTTTTTTTTCTTAGTAGGCTCCGAACAACTAAATAATAAACAAATATCTAATTTTTTTTCAAGATTGTAAAACACAGTAATGAATATGTAGAAGTTGCTGAGATTAGAACGAACTCCTAGGCAGATGATGACATAGAGATGATAAGGTTTTAGACGGAGTAATTTATATAGAAACTAAAGCCTCTAGTGAGAAATAGAGGCCAAATATCCCTAGAGTTAGGTAAGAAGGATGGTATTAATAGGGCAATTAATAAGGAAAGATTATTAATGAGGGAGGATCATGGGTTTATATGGAGTTTCAGCTAATTACACAAACCAATTTTTTAAGGGTGTAAGAAGCAAAACAATAAGGAAAGGTTCGCGTGTACTATGGTGTCACTTAAACTAGTTAAGGAAGGGTTTAAGGGGAGTGGGGCACCATTAATGAAAACCAATTCTAAGGTAAAATACATTTAATAAATTGAGATAAATAAAGGTAAATGAGGGTTTCAAATAATGTATTAGGGAACTCATCAAAAAACCCTTTACATAAATTCACATATATAGACGTATAAGACAACCCCCTTGTTGGACAAACGAACATGCTGTAACCTCCATGATAGGTTATGTTGTAAGAACCCGAACTGTGATATGTGGAATAAATTAATAAAGAGAATGTTTAAAATGGTAATTGAGCAGGCTTAGTCGACGAAACCAGAGTTAGGCGACGAAGAGACCTTTACTATTAGCGACGAATTTAGGTGGTCGTCGATGAGGAGAAGACGAGAGGTTTCGGAAAACGGCAATACTCAAGCTCGCGACGAGGGCCCACCGGTTCGGGAGTTGAACCATATACATTGGCTCGTCAACGAAGACGTCAAGTTGTCTTGGGGCTGGGGGGGTTTTGACGAGGTCGGCCGAATGTCAAAAAGGTTATAAATATCCATTTCATTTTCTTACAAGCTAAAGTAATCTAAAAAACCTCTCTCTCTCTCTATAGAAATTAGAAGAGCACTCTCTCTCTCTCTAGATTTCTTCATCATAAGTTGCTGGGAATTGTCGATCGACATTACCACAAAGATCAGGGAAGGATATCTTCCCAGATTGTGTGCGGATCGGATCTTCATTCGAGCATTTAAGGTTGTTAGCTAAAATCGAGATAAGCTTGGTTTTTCAATTATGTTCCGTTGTTTGTTAGGGACTGGAATGGTGAGTACTTTCGTATGTGATTGAAGGTTTTGAAAACTCGGTTCAGCCTGTTAGGACCGTAGAGTTCGGACTTGGAATTTCCGGAAGGTTTAAGGGGATTCTGTTATGTCGGTTATTTTATGAAATCAGATTGGTAAAAATTGTGATCACGGTCCGTCGGTCCTGTATTGTGTTTTGGTTACTCACTTGGGGGAACTAACGGGTAAATTATGGCTGTTGGTTTTTAAAATTAGGGTTTATCATGTTACAGTTTTGGAAAAAGGGGGCATTGGGTTGCATCTCAGTTTTTGTTGGAAACCGTTGATATATTGTAAGATAATTGTATTATGGAGATGGCCGAGCCTTGACTTGTTATAAACTATATTTGAAAACATGGTTGTTGAGATTTACCAAATGGGTTGTAGATGAATTTTTATGTGAACATGCATTGAGTTGTGTTTTACTGAAAAGGAAAATAGGAACGGGATGATTCCGATGTTCCAAGTTGAAATTCGACTCTTTCCGAAGGAGTGCGCGAATACCATAGATTGGCACGATTTTTATCGAAGGGTGTGAAAGCACCAAATCTACACCGACGTCAACATGTATGGCTGATGCTATGCTAGGTTACGGGGATACGCCTTTTACCGAAGGTGTGAAATATCACTAGACTGCCGGCTTTTGGCGAAGGGTGTGAGCCTATCCCCAGATCACCGGCTTTTGGAATGGTGTGGAAGATCACAAGACAATCCGGCTTCGGCCGTCCGAAGGGTGTGACGGACACCAGATTGTATTATTTGTTGTGAAAATATTGGAACGTTTAACTGTGTATTGTTTCTATCATTGTTAAGCACTCATTGCCACACACGATATAACCTGGGTCTGCTACTGAAATTGTGTCTCACCATTTGTACCTATAGTTTTTCAGGTCCTTCGAGTACCGGAACTAGCTCCTGTGTTGGGAGCGTAGTGGGGCCGGTGCATTACGGATAGCATTTGGTAAGTGTTAGGGCTTTTGTTTTTGGGTTGTCATTTTGAGGGTATGGCGACCACCCGGGCTTATGTTTCTGTTGAATAGAGCCAAGTCTCCTTGTATAGACTCTGTATGATGATGTATGTATAGAAAGATATTCTCCGCTGCCTATTTTTATATTTATGAAGGTGTTATAGTGGTGCTGGGAACCCCACGGGGTCGGACCCTGATCATTGTAATGTTCATTGGTGATTTGTATTGATACAGGAAGGTTAGGTTACTAATTCACCCCGGGTGTCCCAGTTACGGTTCGGGGTGTGTGTGTGGAAAGCTTGGTATTTAGAGCTGACCAGGTTGTTAGGTATGTAGACATGGTTAGGAGTAGATATGTGTACATACCAGAGCATTAAAAATGTGGAAATGGGTAGAGTAGGTTGACGGGTTTTTGTGTGGCTAGACAGGGATTCGGTGGCGGTGTCTAGTGTTTTTCGGGAATGACGATTTCAGTTTAAAAAGCATGGTAAACCATTGATGAATTCGGTCGTGTGATAGGAAAGACCTAGGACTTGTGAGATAGTAGTTAACTGATTAGCTGGTAAAGAATTGTGGTAACTGTAACTCGTTATAGGGGTATGGGTACTAATAGGATTTTTATCGTATTTTCAAATGGAAACCCAAGGATAATAACTAGCAAAGAGACTCTGAGGAGATGCAAGCGATGAGTCTCCGTTCTGTGCTGTGAGGATTGACAAGGCAGGGTATGCAGGGAAATCAAGGGAGTGTTAGGAATGCAAACGCTCTCCTAATGCTGCGGGGGGTTGTACCAGCGAGAGGTTCACACGTATGCATCCTCCGACGTTTTCAAGAGACCTAATACGATGATGGTTACCGAGGACTGGGTCAAGAAGACCGAGAGAGAGGATTCTGGAAGTCAGTCACACTACTAGATAAGCCGAGAGTCTCTACGCTACCTTCCAGCTGTCTGCGAGGATGGGGTGTTGGGGACTGCCGATGAGTTTGCTGGAGAGGACCAGATGTAAAAACCCCAAAAGAGATATAAAGAGTAGTGGATTGATTCCAAAAAAAAATTATTAAGTATTATTAATTATTGACTATTAATCGAATTAAAAGAAAACGAGAAAAAAATTTTAAGTAATTAAAATTATTTTAGGTTATTAATAAAATAGATTAGTATTAGTATTAAGTAAATATATTATTATCATTATTATTTATTTTTCATCATGAAGCTCAGCAAGATTCCGGAGATAAAAAGTTATTCTTCTTCTTCTTCTTACTTTCTTTCTTTTCTTTGCTGAAACACAGCTCTCTCTCTTTCCTCTCTTCTCTATATCTCTCTCCTCTTCTCTCTCACACGTCTCTCTCCCTCCTCCTCGATTTCATGACGGATGTTCGCAGATTGAAAATTTCAAAGATACCACTGGACTCATTCGCTTGTTGCGTCATTCTACAGGAGCGGATCGATGGTAGGAGCGGGTTTGGTGTAAAGCGTATATTCTGGGGCTAAGCATTTCCCTTTTCTTATTTATGTAAAATATAGCCCAATTGACGAACGGACAACCCACCACGAGAATCTAGGTGATTCTTTCTCCCCCAAAAAAGTCTAATAGGATGGAATTCTCGTGGGGGTGTCGAGCAAACCCCAAATTTGGGGTGCGGCAATTATTAAGGGGCTTATTTTTAATTAATAGCATATAATTTAGAAATGCTTAAAATAGTAAGTTATTTGGGACTAACGTAGGATTTCTGAAATTTAGGCCCCGGGTGAGCGCGCGGGTGTAATTTTGAGACCCGTAGGCAAAATTTGGAAAATTAAGTGGGAGTTAAATAATAGTTAAATGTTTTTAATTGGAGGTATATGAGCCTAAGGAAGGCTAGCAGGTAGATGCGTATTATTTTGGAGGAAATAATTAATTATTAGGAAAAATGTAACTTGCAGGAGTTAATTGGGCGCCAGGGCTGTGAAATTTGGATTCAACGAATTCTAGTAGGAGTAAGAATAAACTAAAGCAGTAATGTTTCAACAAATTATTATGATTATGAGTAAGTAAAATTTATTTTAGAAAAAAGCATAGTTATATTGTATTATTACGAAATGAAAAAAGGTACGATTGGGAAAATACTGACTATTGATGAGGAAAATGGATATGGTATGTATGAGAGGTAAGTAATTCACGATTTTAGAATATGAAGTATGACTTTTAACAGCAGATGGTGTGGCATGAATTATTATTTGCGTGAAAATGTGTATGGTGCTGAAAGTTGTCACGAACAAAGCAATGATTTCAGGTATTATGAAAATGAGTTATGTTGTGATGGTTTTGACGATTAGTGATAAATGATGTATTTCAGAATATATATACGTGAACAATTTTGGCGACGAGGCCATATATTATGTTATCGGCATGAGGCCGTATTATGTTATCGGCACGAGGCCGTATTTATGTTTGGTACGATGGCCACGCGTATTTATGTTGGCGGCACGAGGCCGTAATTACTATATTTTGCGGGACCCGAGGCCGTATTAATGATGTTATATATATGATCATTCATTATATGTTATCACCACCGGGATGTAGTTTAGTATCAGTTCAGGGGCTCGATATTGTAGCTATATGTGTAGATCAGATATCTACGTCAGATTAGTGCTAACCATCCATGAGGGGATGGAGATGGATAGTCGATGTGGCTTTCAGTATAGAGTTTATGTGGACGTCAACCTGGCAGTGCCGAAACTAGGGATGTGTGGCAGGCTCATCGTACTTACAGAACTATTAGTTGATTCGGCAGTGGTCGGCCAGCCATTGTCACAAGGGTCCCGCCTGGCGAAACTGCGGGCTACACAACCCGTCATGGGGGCGGATGGTAATAATAGCAACCAGCTAGTTAGTCATCCTGGGTTTGTTTTCAGTACTACAGTTATAACAGATGATTTATGTATGTTATGATTTATTAACAGATGTGAAAATATATGTTTTACCCAGTACGATATGATGATGTTTATAGAATTCTGAAATGTACTGCATACGTACAAATGCATTAAATATTCATGTTACATACAGCTGTATTTAGTTATTTCTCTTACTGAAAAGTATCTCACCCCAAACTTTTTTGTGTTTTAATTAATTTTCAGGAGCCCCTGAACTTGAGACCAGGGAGAGTCAGGGCCGCCATTGAGCTAGTGAGATTACCCTGTGAGAAGGGTAAGATTTGTAATAGCGTCAGAGTTATATTTGTATTTGACCCTAGAGATATTTTGATGTAGGTGAGGATGTACTAGAATTGCTATGGTATTATGTTTTATGATTGGATGTTGAGATTTTATGTTTACTGCATGCTAGGTTTTTTGCTAAAAGATGTGTGTTGACAGGTCGCATGTCCCCGGGACTACCCACGGGTTCAGGTGACCATTTTTTTTTGATTAGTGTGATATTTTCTGTTAAGAAATTGAGGGACGTTACACAGAGAGGCCGGAGTGAGTTTGTTTCAGAGGATGACATAGGATCCGTCTCAAAGAGGTGTTCTTTGAGAGATACTTCCCGCGTCTCCACACTCGATGCTAGGCAGATCAGTTCTCTACTCTGACACAAGGAAGCATGATGGTGCATGGGTATGTTTTTGCTTGGTATATAGAGTTATCCGCTTCGCATCATGTTTGATCTCGGGTGAGTAAGAGAAGACTCGGAGGTTCGAGAAGGTTTGAGAAAGGATACCCCACAGGTTTAGCAGGGTATGCTTCAGATCCGCGAGGTTTCTCGGTTTTGGGTGGTAAGGTCATGGTGGTCGATACCAGCATCCAAGGGATAAGGTAGATTAGGAGTCGCCACTAACCTTTAGTGCGGTTAGAACACATGATTACTACCCCGTTTAGGGGTAGAATCGGTCTACATTACCAGAGTTGGGTGTCGGGGAGTTCGGTTACGCGAGAGGAAGTACGAGCACCCCCTACGCGCCCGTTCTTACGAACGGTACCTAATTAATTTGAAATTATCCCTAAGTTAATCTAATAATTCTTTAAACTACTACTCTTTTATGAATTAATAAACACACATGAAAAAATGAATAAATAAATAAATATATACATATATTCCCTCAGAGCTTAGGGTACGTGATGCCCGAAGGCTCATACCCCGCAATAAAATTAAAAAAAAATAGGGATAATAATTAAGAAAATAACTCCCAAAAATTTTGAAATTATATATAAAATTTTTATAGGAAAATACTAGTATGGGAGGTTTTAATATATATTAATAAGATAATAAACTAAGAAATTAAATTACCATAATACATGTAATAATAATAAGGGATACATATATGCTATATATACTATATAATAATAAATTGTTTATAAACACTAATAACTTATTCTCATAATAAACCAACCTATAGATAGTAATAATACATGCATAATAAGGATAATAATAATGTAACTCATATTGTGATATTACTAAAACTTAGAATACTAATAATAATGATACTATATCCTACGTAATAATAATAACCATAATACTAATAATGACAATAATACACTACCATATAAGAATATATTAACATCCTATAAATACAATAATAACAACCTAGAAATAATCAAAACCTTAAAGTTAATATTCAATATATATACATATAGAAACAACTGATCCTATGGAAACAATTTTAACCCTAAAAACTACTGTGCAAAAGGTTAAATAGCAAGTATGGAAATAACTGACATTATGGAAACAAATCGACCTAAAAATTAACCTGTTAATAAAACAATAATATATTTAAAGCAATTAATGAAATTAAGGCAACAACTCAACCCTAAATAATATATAATAATAACCGAAAGCCCTATAACAATATAACTATCCTAAATATACAATATGACAATAATGATAACCCAGAATATGCAATATCAATATGACAATGATGAAAAACCATAAAACAACTATATAATAAGATCAACTAAATATTAACATGATAATTACAAAAATAATAAATAATAATATCACAGGAATACATATAGACAATAATATTACGTACAATATATATACATGCAAATTAGATATACAATTTGAATATTATGGAACTACACTAATAATATGAAAATATGTAAGCTCATATGCAAATGAATATGCAAATAATAATATAACGACAATCACAAATATATAAACTATACAAAAAATGTTGCATTCAAAATAATATAAATATACAATAAACATATAAGGCAATAACAATAATATATATGCACATTAGATAATAACTAATAAATGACAAAACAATAATAATAGTACTCCACCAATATAATACTAATAATAATAAGAAACATACCAACAATATATATAATAATAACTAATAATAATAAGTCAAAATATAATAATATACTAATAATAATACAAAACAAAGTAATACTAATACAAACAAAATAATACTAATACAAGTAAAATCATATAATAATGTTAATACAATTAATATAATGGCAATAATAATATTCAAGCAATTTACTAATAATGATATATAATAATAATAATAATAATATTACTAATAAACAATATACAAATAATAATAACAATATGATCACCATAAAAAAAAACCTTAATAACAATTTTAATATATAACAAGTATGAAATAAAGAAAAATTAAACATTAAAATATAAAGTGTTTGTGTGCAGTATTTACTGGGCTTGTGAGTGTGTGTTGTGGGTAGGGGAGTAGTAGGAGATTTTACCAGAGACTTACCGTGGGCTGAGGAGAGGAAGCAGGTGGTCAGAGTTCGCGCGTTGTGTTGCAGCTATGGTGGTTGCAGCTGGTTGTCTGCAGGGAACGTGGCTGGGGCTGTGTGTGAGTCCTCGTCGGAGCGTCGCCGGCAAGGGTGTTGGCGACGGTGGAGACGATGGTGATGGTGCTGGGGTGGTGGTCGTGAAGAACAGGTGAGGCCGTGGAGGGGCCGTGGGGCTGTGAACGCTGCTTCTGTTGGAGGAGTCGTGGTCGTCACCGGAGATCCTAGAGGCTGGCTGGAAATCTTTGAGGTCGTGATGGGTTGTGATGGTGGCTGGGCAGCGGCTATGGTGATGGTGGCTATGGGTGATCTGCAACAGAGGAGAACAAGGGAGAGAGGGAAGGTGGGCTGGAGCTGCAGTGCCCGGGAAGCTGAAGAAGAAGAAGAAGAAAGGAGAGTTTTTTTTTTTTTTTCAGCTTTTTTTGGCCTACGCTCCGCGCTGCTCTCTTGCTGTGCTGAGCCCCCTCCTCAGAAGCCAAAAGAGACCCCCTTTTTAAAAAAAATTTTAGAAACCCTAATTTCCTATTTCCTTTTTGGTTTATTGCATTTTATTACACATTTTTTTTTATTTTTCTTTTGGAAAATAATATAGATGAGTATAACTTCTAATATGGTAATAATAATAATAATAATAATAATAATAATAATAATAATACTAATAATAATATAATAATAATAATAATACTAAGGTAAAATAAAAAATATAATAAAATAATAGTAATAAATAAATAATACTAATAATAGTAAAAATACTAATATTAAAAATAATGTCAATAATAATGAAAATAATAAATAATGATAATAATAATAATAAAACAATATAAATAAAAATAAAAGTAATAATAATAATACTAATGAAAAATAATAATAATAATAATAATAATAAATAAAATAATAGTAATAATAGTAATAAAAAATACTAATAATAATGATAATAAAAAATAAAAAATAATAATGAAAAAAAATAAATAATAATAATAAAATAGAAGTAAAAAAAAAGTAATAATAATAATACTAATAAAAATAAAATAATAGTAATATAATAATAATGAAAATAAGAGGGGACCCATTGTTCTATTTGGCTAGGGCAAAAATAGGGTGTCTACAACTGCCCATCTTTGTAGGCTTAGTTGCTTCAAATGTAACGGTAGGAACTCTCCTACGTTTTTGTAGCAACAAGCCTGCAAAGATAAAGACACCTATTTAGCCAAGCCATTCAACCTCTCTATGGCTTTTCAGGTTAATCAGAGTTGTTTATTTCTGCCAACCAGAGACGATATGCACCGAATGTAAGAATCCATGTTGAGGTATACAAGGATGGCTTGCTGCGAATGTAAGAATCCGAGCCGTAGGGATATTGATGATCCAGCCATGGGACACAATGATGGCTTGCTTCGAATGTAAGAATCCGAGCCGTAGGGACACGATGATCCAGCCATGGGACACAATGATGGCTTGCTTCGAATGTAAGAATTCGAGCCGTAGGGACACGATGATCCAGCCATGGGACACAATGATGGCTTGCTTCGAATGTAAGAATCGAGCCGTAGGGACACGATGATCTAGCCATGGGGACACAATGATGGCTTGCTTCGAATGTAAGAATCCGAGCCGTAGGGACACGATGATCCAGCCATGGGACACAATGATGGCTTGCTTCGAATGTAAGAATCCGAGCCGTAGGGACACGATGATCCAGCCAGGGGACACAATGATGGCTTGCTTCGAATGTAAGAATCCGAGCCGTAGGGACACGATGATCCAGCCATGGGACACAATGATGGCTTGCTTCGAATGTAAGAATCCGAGCCGTAGGGACACGATGATCCAGCCATGGGACACAATGATGGCTTGCTTCGAATGTAAGAATCCGAGCCGTAGGGACACGATGATCCAGCCATGAGACACAATGATGGCTTGCTTCGAATGTAAGAATCCGAGCCGTAGGGATACGATGATCCAGCCATGGGACACAATGATGGCTTGCTTCGAATGTAAGAATCCGAGCCGTAGGGACACGATGATCCGAGCCACCTCAACCAGTAACAGATGTGAAAGCCAAAGTATGGAAGTTGTTACTCTATTTGGAAAAAGCGCTTGGGGGGTAAGTTAGTCCGAATGTCAATGAATGAATCCCTTGTCTTTGGGATCTGGCGGCCCTAGTTTCAAAATAAATCAATGTGTGTACGGGGTCAACTTGCCCCAATTTTTCAAGTAAATCAATGGTGTGCTTGGGGTCAGTTACCCCAGCTCATATTAAAACACAACAAATCTCTCCATCAAGGATGCTTTCTGGCCCCCCCATCCTCTCAAATAATCATTCGAAAGCTCAAGACAAGTGTGGAAGGGTGCTCTATTGCTGCTTGTGATGTTAGAATGCAATGATATGCGCTGCTATATGTATGCATGTTGCTAACTTATAATGCAATGATATGTTGCTATTAATATGCATGTTACTAACTTGTGATTATATTGTATGCATTTTTATTTTTTGTGTAATGTATGAAACGCACAATGGCAATGCATGAGATGTATGGTAATGCGTGAAATGCGATGACAATGCATAAGATGCATGGTAATACATAAAATGCATGAGATGCGTGAAAATGCATGATAATACATGGAATGCATGACATATGTGGTAATGTGTGAAATATAGGGTTAATGCATGAAATGCATGGCGATTGCATAAGACATATGATAATGCGTGAAATGCATGACAATGCATAAGATATATGGTATGTATGAAATGTAGGTATGACGATGCATAAGATGTATGGTTAATGCGAGAAATGCAGGGCAATGCATAAGATGTATTACCATACATGAAGTGTAGGGTAATGCATGCAATGGATGACAATGCATACATGAAATGCATGACAATGCATGAGATGTATGGTAATGCAAGGAATGCATGGAAACGCATGAAATCTTAGGTGATGCATGAAATACATGGCAATGCATGAGATGTATGGTAATGCATGGAATGCATGGCAATAATATGAATTTTAGGTAATGCATGAAATGTATGACGATGCGTGAAATTCGGGGTAATGCATACATGTATGGCAATGCGTGAAACTTGGGGTAATGCATGACAATGCATGAATCTTTTCTCCCAATGACCTCATCTTTGGTCTCTACATGAGATTCGCCACATTTGAATGGATTTATAACCGATCTTAGTTTAATCTTATTTATTCATCCGGTCATGAAAGTGATTGACTTAACTCAAAAATCACAAAATCTGCCCCAGTTGAATGACCTACAGCTGATCTTGACTCTGATTTCCTATTCCAATCCGATAAGAAAGTGCTTGAATGGGACCCAGTTAAATTCATCTGCCACCGATCTTGAATCTATTGTGGATTTCTTTTGAACTGATATAACATTTGCTCCAGTTTGACTGCTCTTTCTCCACAAGGATCTTCTTTATAGAAATTTCTGGTGATTCTGAAGCTCTTTGACTATCCATCCTCGTTTTAATGCTCTAAAGAATAAGAAGGGTTCCTTTTTTTTTTTTTCTTTTTTCATTTTTTTTCATTTTTTTTTTTAAGGAACAAGGAATGATTATGCAACTATGACATCAACTCGCTAAATCAAAAGGCCATCTGCACTAAATAAATGTTTTACCATGTTTCAATGCTATCGTAGGGGAAAATTCATGCCAGTATTCAAAAGTCATGTAACGTTGATTTCCCAGCCTAGATGACTGTTCCTTCTCTTCAACTGCCCCAGTTTTCATCAACTCATGCTTTGATCTCAAGATGGTCTTTAAGACTTGGGACGAAATGTAGGCTTAGGGATGTAGGATTTCAGAATAAAAGGGAAACTAAGGCCTCAAAAATACCACCCCAAATAATGTTTTATGCCCCCAGTTCGAGTTGCGGCGCTTTTGCAAGATGTTGACCGAACTTGTTATTTAAACAAGCTGCCTACGTACCTTTTCAGGATCAGGTCATTACGTAGTTCAGACTCAGTATTGAGTCTGACAAATTATTAGAGACAACAATGTATAACCAATCTGGTCAGGACTTTCATTTGGACCGTAATGTAGGCTAAGGGTATAGGTTAAAGAAGAAAAGGAGTTACATAAGGCTCAAAATCATCAATTTCATCAAGGGTAATTTGGTCAAAGATCACATATGTAGTAAGTCTCTATTTTCTTTCTTCCTCTTCTTCTTTCTCTTTCCATTTGCTTTTACTCTGCTCCCTTTTGTTTTTCTCTTTCATGAAGGATTTTGTCATTTTTGTTTGGACTTCATTTGGGACTAATCCTTTTAAAATTTCCCCAGTGTGGGGTGTGGATCCTTTGACGGGTTAATTAATAAATGAATTTTTCAGGCTCAAAAGGGCTACAAGAGATTTCTTCTTTGAATTTCTTTTGGATAGCAGAAAAATGGCCTGCCATCATTTTGGTAATGATTATTGTCTCAAATGATTTGCCAAACGCTAAAGGACCCAAACCCAGGTTAGCATTCTGGTGATCTGATTTTAAGAAAAGCTGGTTTAACATTCAGGCTCAAATTTGGTTAACAAATGGTAAATCATTGTTTGGGTTCTTTTCAAGGATGACTGGTCGACCAAAGAGGGTCATCCATCATTTGATCAAAACATGAGTGATTAATTGATAGGAAATTATCGGAACAGCCCAAGCCACTTCCGTTTGAATTCCTTAGAAAGTAAAAATAACGTCTGAATTCACGTGGATGTTTTCATCCTTTATCATCTCTTTCTAGCTCATGAACACTGGTAATATTACTTTCCCTATTCGGCATGAAACATAAGCAACAGAATTTGGCAATTGACTTATGATGCAAGTGAGATAACTAAATGCATAATTCATTTATTGAATATAGAAAATATTCCGAGACACAGGCGTCCACGGATTACAAAAAGCAGATAACACTGGAAAACGAAAAAAAAAAACATTAATTGAAAAGGACTAGATAGTCAAAAGTTCGGTACTCCATCATTTCAGCCTTGGTGGATAACGACTGAAACCATTGATTTGGGAACCTCCTGGATATGTCAACCACTTCCTTCCTCGTGTTTGGGCAAAGGATTCCCCTGGACTCCTGGTTTGCTTGTCATCAAAAGCTAACCAATCCTGCATCTCTTAACGATTGTACCTTATACTTGAAAGCCCAAACAACGGTCAATGGTATGGCCGGGAGGAGTTAGCATGGTACTCACAACGAACCCCAGGATCATACCACTGTGGAGGAGGGTTCGCAATGGGCATTCCAGGGATTGCAGATACCATCCCCCTTTTCCCGCAACTGAGGAAATAATTCGGCATATGTCATAGGAATAGGGTCCACCCTTCGGAAGTTTCTGGTCACAAACCTATCTTGCGTTGCTGGTTCGGTGGACCCAGAGTGAACAATCTGGGGCCTTGTGCCTGTATGCGTCGTTTGATTTACCATGGGCTCAAAACCAAAGTTTTTCTTGGGCCATTGGTTCCCACCTCTAGTGTACTGATTCTTCCAATTAAACCTGCCCCTGTATCATTTGCGCCTCTTCCTCTTTCTTCCTATTAGTCCACCTTTTGCCTAAACCAGTTTCTGTGCCACTATCCTTGACTAGGCCTGCCTGATATCGCCTCTCAATTCTTCCTCCCGCAGCCACAATATCCATAAAATCATGGGGAGTTGCTCCCCGAAGGTGCGTACGGTAGGGGTCCTTTAGTGTGCTCACGAACAAGGAGATAGCCTCTCGGTCACTCACCGGGGGGGTCCACTTGGATCGACATATCCCTCCACCTATAAGCATATTCTCTGAATGTTTCGGTGGATTTCTTCTCCATCTCTTGTAGAGTCATGCGATCAGGCGCCATTTCCGTTCACATGCGGTAGTGAGTAACAAAGGCGTTGGCCAAGTCCTTCCAAGTGCGGACCGAGCCTTATCTTGCTGAATGTACCAACGGATGGCGGACCCCGGTCAAACTGCTTTGAAAGCAATGCATCATTAGTTTTTCATCGTCTGAGTATGCGGCCATTGCTTGGCAGACATCACTAAATGTTTTCGAGGACACCGAGTCCCGTCAAACTTTTCAAAGTCTGGCATTTTGAACTTTGGCGGCAGGGTGACTTTCGGCACCAAGCAAAGGTCATTTGGATTAACTGAATCGAAAGTATTAGAACCTTCCATTGCTTTTAAGCGCTCTTCTAATACGTCACAGCGACGCTCAGCCTCAGATTTGCTTATTCCCATATCAGATGGTACTAATGGAGGAGTTCCTACCACTGGGAACCCCTGTGCTGGCATAGCAGGATGAAAGGAGGGATATTTGGCGGTGGACCCCCCATAACGCCAGGTGGCGGAATTGATGTTTGTCCATGATCTGGGGTGAATCCTGGGGGATGAGCGGGGTCCATATCTACTTCGGGATCAACATGCACTGCCTTTCCCTTATTCATCAATAACTCCAGAACCTTACTTATCTTGTCATTTATCTCTTCTTGTCCTTGTTCTAGACCCAGGACTCTATTTTTCAATTGTTCGCTCATTTTTCTCGCTTTTCGCCTCGTATTGTACTGATGCGTGGTGGTCTTAATTATTGCTTTATATTACTCAAACCACCTCTTCAATTAGGAACTGAAAACCAAAGAATTTCCCTTTTTTAGAACCATGAATGCACAATTATGTACTGCATGAGTGAAAGTGTTTTGATGCATGATTAGGGTATGCAATGGGTGTTTATGCATGGATGCAACTAGTGCACTTATATATACAAACAAAGATATAAACATGCATGCAAGCCTATCGTGCATGACTATGTATGAAATGAAATGCATGAATATGATGTCCTAAATTACTACTTAGCTAGAATTTTAGAAAAATCCCACTAATGAAACAGGTCAAGATTAACATGACCATTGATGGACCACGATTTCAATTCAATTTCTCCCTTACCCACTCATTTCCTAATTAACGGTCCATGAACCTCAGGTTTTATGAAGGGTCAGATTATGTTATGAGGTTGGGGTTGACCCAGGCTAGTCAACCCGTAGGATTCTTTCAATGTGGACTTGTGGACTTTAGTGTGTACTGGGCCTCAAGTATATTAAAATATGGGCTTCATTATATTTCATGGTGGGATCAGGCCCTAGTTTTAAAAGGATTTGGGCTTAGATTATTTAGAAAATATTGGCCCAGATTTTTAGGGTAATAGGGCCAAAGACCATTTTTGAAAACTGGGTTTGACCCCTTTTGGAAAATTGGGTCTGGGCCAAATTTTTCTTAGGAAAAGGTTGGGCCTATACTTATTATTTCTCAAAAAATTGGGCCCGAGCTATTTGAAAAGGGTTGGGCCGACCCATATTTTAAAATAGTTGGGCCAAGTGCTTCATTTTGTAAGGATGGGCCTTTGTCTCATTACTGGACTTTTTCTGAATACTGGCTAAGTAGTATGTATGCCTAAATGTATGTCAAATGCATGATATAATACAAAGTATTCCCCAACATATATACAACACACTATTCATGGAGAAGGATGTGGCTCCTGTCCCAACCTAGGGTAGGTACACATATATAGGGTTGTTCATGGCTCTATCCTAGTTAAGGGAAAACTATGGACAAGTACGTGTGAGTAGGCTCTAATCCCTATTGACAAAAAGGTTCCCAATTTGAAATTTCATCCTCCCCCATAGGGGTCCGGACAAAACTCGCATTGAGCGGGGTGGTTCGCGGGTCCCATCAAGCTTAAGCTACGAAGGGACAAACGCTATTACACCCCTATCTAATCTTAGCAGGTAAAGCTCGGGTATAGAGCGTGAGAGTGTGTGAATTCAAATTTTAATTTAATCCCACTATTCCCTCATTTATTCACATGCTATAAACAATATGGAAACAAGATATCTACCATTAATATATATATATATTCAAAAGATAAGGAAACACAATATATGCAATTAATATGTTTATTCACAAAAAATTTGGAAACAAAAGAATAAGGAAACAAAATATTTACGATTTAATATACAAAATATCTATAATTACTATACTTATTCAAAATATCTTACAATTAATATGCTTTTCAAAGTATTTGGAAACAAAATATCTACATTGAATATTCAAAAAAATTAGGAAACAAAATATTTTTAATTAATTAAGGTTATTTACAAATTATGGAAGTAAAATATATACAATTAATCAAAGTTATTTACGAATTATAATATTCACAAAATAAGGAGTAATTAAAAGATTTATTAAATTTGAACTTGGGATAATTTCTAATTAATTATTGGCTTGACTCTCTAAGTGGGGTCCTCAGCGGAGTCGCCAAGCTGTCGCGACGTCCCGGGCGCGCGTGTGCCCCGGGCGGCGGAATTAAAATCAGTTTAATATTTTCATGGAAAAACATGGAATGTCGGAGTCGCCACTAACCTTTAGTGCGGTTAGAACACATGATTACTACCCCGTTAGGGGTAGAATCGGTCTACATTACCAGAGTTGGGGTCGGGAGTTCGGTTACGCGAGAGGAAGGTACGAGCACCCCCTACGCGCCCGTTCTTACGAACGGTACCTAATTAATTTGAAATTATCCCTAAGTTAATCTAATAATTCTTTAAACTACTCCTTTTATGAATTAATAAACACACATGAAAAATGAATAAATAAATAAATATATACATATATTCCCTCAGAGCTTAGGGTACGTGATGCCCGAAGGCTCATACCCCGCAATAAAATTATAGGGATAATAATTAAGAAAATACACTCCCAAAATTTTGAAATTATATATAAAATTTTTATAGGAAAATACTAGTATGGGAGGTTTTAATATATATTAATAAGATAATAAACTAAGAAATTAAATTACCATAATACATGTAATAATAATAGGGATACATATATGCTATATATACTATATAATAATAAATTGTTTATAACACCTAATAACTTATCCTCATAATAAACCAACCTAATAGATAGTAATAATACATGCAAATAAGGATAATAATAATGTAACTCATATTGTGATAATACTAAACTTAGAATACTAATAATAATGATACTATATCCTACGTAATAATAATAACCATAATACTAATAATGACAATAATACACTACCATATAATAATATATTAACATCCTATAAATACAATAATAACAACCTAGAAATAATCAAAACCTTAAAGTTAATATTCAATATATATACATATGGAAACAACTGATACCTATGGAAACAATTTGAACCCTAAAACTAATGTGCAAAAGGTTAAATAGCAAGTATGGAAATAACTGACATTATGGAAACAAATCGACCTAAAAATTAACATGTTAATAAACAATAATATATATTTAAAGCAATTAATGAAATTAAGGCAACAACTCAACCCTAAATAATATATAATAATAACCGAAAGCCCTATAACAATATAACTATCCTAATATACAATATGACAATAATGATAACCCAGAATATGCAATATCAATATGACAATGATGAAAACCATAAAACAACTATATAATAAGATCAACTAAATATTAGCATGATAATTACAAAAATAATAAATAATAATATCACAGGAATACATAATAGACAAAAATATTACGTAAATATATATACATGCAAATTAGATATACAATTTGAATATTATGGAACTACAATAATAATATGAAAATATGTAAGCTCATATGCAAATGAATATGCAAATAATAATATAAGACAATCACAAATATATAAACTATACAAAAAAATGTGCATTCAAAATAATATAAATATACAAATAAACATATAAGGCAATAACAATAATATATATGCACATTAGATAATAACTAATAAATGACAACAATAATAATAGTACTCCACCAATATAATAATAATAATAATAATAAGAACATACCAACAATATATATAATAATAATACTAATAATAATAAGTCAACAATATAATAATATTACTAATAATAATACAAACAAAGTAATACTAATACAAACAAAATAATACTAATACAAGTAAAATCAATATAATAATGTTAATACAATTAATATAATGGCAATAATAATATTCAAGCAATTTACTAATAATGATATATAAATAATAATAATAATAATATTACTAATAACAATATACAAATAATAATAACAATATGATCACCATAAAAAAAAAACCTTTAATAACAATTTTAATATATATAACAAGTATGAAATAAAGAAAAATTTAAACATTAAAATATAAAGTGTGTGTGTGCATGTATTTACTGGGCGTGTGAGTGTGTGTTGTGGGTAGCCGGGAGTAGTAGGAGATTTACCAGAGACTTACCGTGGGCTGAAGGAGAGGAAGCAGGTGGTCAGAGTTCGCGCGTCTGTGTTGCAGCTATGGTGGTTGCAGCTGGTTGTCTATAGGGAACGTGGCTGGGGCTGTGTGTGAGCTCCTCGTCGGAGCGTCGCCGGCAAGGGGTGTTGGCGACGGTGGAGACGATGGTGATGGTGCTGGGGTTGTGGTCGTGAAGAACAGGTGAGGCCGTGGAGGGGCCGTGGGGCTGTGAACGCTGCTTCTGTTGGAGGAGTCGTGGTCGTCACCGGAGATCCTAGAGGCTGGCTGGAAATCTTTGAGGTCGTGACGAGTTGTGATGGTGGCTGGGCAGCAGCTATGGTGATGGTGGCTATGGGTGATCTGCAACAGAGGAGAACAAGGGAGAGGGAAGGTGGGCTGGAGCTGCAGTGCCCGGGAAGCTGAAGAAGAAGAAGAAGAAAGGAGAGTTTTTTTTTTTTCCTGCTTTTTTTTGGCCTACGCTCTGCGCTGCTCTCTTGCTGTGCCGCGCCCCCTCCTCAGAAGCCAAAAGAGACCCCCTTTTTAAAAAAAAAATTTAGAAACCCTAATTTCCTATTTCCTTTTTGGTTTATTGCATTTTATTACACATTTTTTTTTATTTTTCTTTTGGAAATAATATAGATGAGTATAACTACTAATATGGTAATAATAATAATAATAATAATAATAATAATAATAATAATAATAATAAGGTAAAAATAAAAATAATAATAAAATAATAGTAATAAATAAATAATAATAATAATAGTAAAAATACTAATATTAAAAATAATGTCAATAATAATGAAAATAATAAATAATGATAATAATAATAATAAACAATATAAATAAAAATAAAAGTAATAATAATAATACTAATGAAAAATAATAATAATAATAATAATAATAATAAATAAAATAATAGTAATAATAGTAATAAAAAATACTAATAATAATGATAATAAAAATTAAAAATAATAATGAAAAAAATAAATAATAATAATAATAAAATAGAAGTAAAAATAAGTAATAATAATAATACTAATGAAAAATAATAATAATAGTAATAATAATAATAATGAAAATAAGAGGGGACCCATTGTTCTATTTGGCTAGGGCAAAAATAGGGTGTCTACATTAGGAATCAAATAAGAGGACAGTACCTTCTAGTTCTCAGTCAGGATCTCATCAGTGATCATGGAAGAAGAAGAGTAAAGGCTCGGGTTACCGCCAGGAAGTCCTGCATCTAGACTACAAAACTAGACCTCAAATCCTCTTTTCCTATACTCTGGTATTATTACTGCTGCACTCTAGAGTCTACAGAACATAGTATCCTAGGCTCTGATACCAAATGTAACACACCTCAATTTCTTAACATAAAATATCATATAATAAATAAAATGGTCAATCCGAACTCGTGGGTAACGGGGACACCTGTCAAACACAGCGGAAAACCTAGCAGCAGTAAACATAAAATCTCAAACATCCAATCATAAAACATAATACCAGAGCATTCTATACATCCTCACATACATCAAAATATCTCTAGGGTCAAACACAAAATAACTCTGATGCTATTACAAAATTTTACCCTTCTCACAGGGTAATCTCACTAGCTCAATGGCGGCCTTGACCCGCCGGTCTCTCAGGGGCTCCTGAAAAATTAATTAAGTTTGGGGGTGAGACACTTCTCAATAAGGGAAAATAAATTAAATACAGCTGTGTGACAACATGAATATTTAATGCATTTGTACGTATACAGTACATTTTATAATTCTATAAATATCATCATATCGTTCTGGGTAAACATATATTTTCACATCTATTAATAAATCATAACATACATAAAATCATCTGTTATAACTGTAGTACTGAAAACAAACCCAGGATGGCTAGCTAGCTGGTGTCATGTATTACCCCCCATGACGGGTTGTGCAGCCCAAAGGCGAGACCCGACAATGGCTGGCCGACCATTGCCGAATCAAATATGTCTGTAAGTACGATGAGCCCGCCACACCCTGGTTCGGACTGCCAAGTGGACGTCCACACTCAACTGAAAGCCACATTGACTATCCATCTCCAATCCCCTCGTGGGATGGTTAGCACTAATCTAACGTAGATATCTGATCTACACATATAGCTACGGTACCAAGCCCCTGAACTGAACTAGACTAACATCCTGGTGGTGATAACATATAATACATGATCATATATATAACATCATTACGGCCTCGTTCTGAAAATATAGTAATTACGGCCTCGTGCCGAAAACATAAATACGTGGCCTAGCGCCAATAACGAAAATACGGCCTTGTGCCGATAACATAAATACGGCCTCGTGCCGATAACATAAATACATGGCCTCGCGCCAATAACATAAAAAGGGCCTCGTGCCGATAACATAAATATATGGCCTCGCGCCAAAAACATAAATACGGCCTCGTGCCGATAACATAAACATATGGCCTCGCGCCAAAATTGTTTCAGGTATATATATTCTGAAAATACATCATTTATCACATAATCGTCAAAACCATCACAACATAACTTATATTTTCATAATACTTGAAATCATGCTTTGTTCGTAAAATCTTTCACATCATAATATATTTCACACAAAATAATATTCATGCTACACATATGCTGTTAAAAGTCATATTTCATATTCTAAAATCGTGAATTCCTTACATCTCATACATACATATACATTTTAATCATCATAGCAGTATTTTCCCAATCGTACATTTCATTCGTAATACACAATATAACATATGCTTTTCTGAAAATAAATTTACTCATAATTAATAATAATTTGTATAGAAAATTACTACTTTAGTTTATTCCCTTACCTGACTACTGAGAAATTCGTTAGGATCCAAAATTTCACGCCCTTGGCGCCCAAAATTTGACTCCTGAAATTTACATTTTTTTCAGATTAATTAATCTATTTCTCCAAAGTAAGACTCATCTAGCCTTCCCTAGGTTCCATATACCTCAAATTAATATTTAAACTATTATTTAACATCCCTACTTAATTTTCTAAATTTTACCTGTGGGTCCCAAAATTACACCCGCGGCGCTCACCTGGGTCCTAAATTTCAGAAATCCTAGTTCGGTACCAGATGCTTAATATTTTAGCATTTCTAAATTAATGCTAATTAATTAAAAATAAGCCCCTTAATAATCGCAAATTTGGGGTTTTGGCCCGACACCCCCATGAGAATTCCGTCCCACTAAACTTGTAGAGAATCATCCTTAGATTCTCGTGGTGGTGTTTGTTCGTCAATTGAGCTTATATTTTGCAAGAAATTAAAGAAAAAGGGAAAAATGGCTTACCCCAAGGAATATGCTTACGCCGCTCCTACCACCGATCCGCTTCGGTAGAAATGATAGCAGCGACGAATGGAGTCCAGTGGTATTTTTGGATTTTCGATCGGACGAAAATCCATCACGAAATCGAGGAGAGAGGGAGAGAGAAAGTTCAGAGAGTTGCAGAAGAGACAAGAAAGAAAAGAAATAAAATGAAGGGCGTGAATTCAATTTAGGAATCCACCTGAAGCTTCTTTGAAGCTTCAGGTGGTTAACATATAATAATAATAATAATAATAATAATAATAATAATAATAATAATAATAATAATAATAATAATAAATTTAATTAATAGTAATAATAATATATTTTATAAATAAAATTAAAATAAATTTTAATTAATTTTTTTTTTGTTTTTCTTTTTAAATTCGTTCAATTAATTAATTAATTAATATTTTTTTTAATTTTTTATTTTTATTTTTATTTTTATTTTTATTTTTATTTTTATTTTTTTTTTGGAATCGTTCTATTAATATTTTATATCTCTTTTTGGGGTTTTTACATCATACATACGTATACATTTTATCATTATAATAGTATTTTCTCATTCGTACATTTGATTCGCAATAACAAGTATAACATATGCTTTTTTTAAAATAACTTTACTCATAATTAATAATAATTCGCATGGAAAATAACTGTACCCTACCCTAACCTCCGGGACTCTCGCTTGTAATGATGTTGTATTATGTTTATATATCTCTGATAATATTGTAATGTGTATGTAATACTATGCAACTGTTTTTAATTAGAATAAACTTATGTAGTCACATGCTGTTGTAATATTTTCCACCTTACTAAGAAGTGTCTCACCCCAATCTTACAACCCCTTTTCAGGTCCTAGTTCTTCTAGAGGGACTTTTGTAACGACCTGAAGAATAATGGTATTTAAATAATAAAAGAAAGGAAAATGGAAACCGAAAACAGAAGGAGGCAGTTGACTTTGTCGACGACATTGCATTTTGGAAAGGATAAACCCCACGAAAATTTTCAGCTCCTCGTTGACGAGGGTATAACAGGAGCTCATCGACGAACTTTCTACAGGACTCGTCGACGAGGTGACGTGGTTTTTGAATTTCGTCGACAAAGGGGAGAGTTCGTCGACGAATTTTCTTTTGACCTCGTCGATGAGGTGACGTGGCTCGTCAACAAAAGCCACAGTTTAAATAGGTCTAAAATTCATTTTTGGCCGAAATTTCCTATGTAAAAATTTTCTCTCTCTTACCCTTCGGTTCCTCCTCCTTCTCTCTTTGATTTCGAGCTGGATTTCCGCCGATTTGAGGATCTGAAGCCACCACGACGCACCTGGGAAAGTTCTCTGCAAGTCTACCAGAGCAGATCGTCGGTGGGGCTGAGTTGGAAATCATCCCAAATCCAAGGTAAGACTTTCTATTCAATATTTGGTTAATTGACAGTTGTAGGAAGTGATATATGCGTAGAAATACTGAACTTTAGTTCTGAGAAATTCCGTTTTCAGGGTGTTGAATGGGGAACCCTGCGGGTGCGGGACAGATTTTCATAAGGGTTTTTCAAGAATCAGGTAAGGGGATAAATTAAGCTAATTCTTTTTTAGAAAATGTATGTATATATAACATTTCATTTCAGGAAAGTAAATATGTTCATATATATGATTTATATTTGTGAAAACACTGTTGAAAATGATGGTATGTTAAATATGCGGAAAACCTATTAGTGTGGCATGAGTTGAAATTGTTATGAAATATTGTTTTCTAGAAATATGATTATGATACGAATTTTTATAATGAAAAATTAGCGTACGGACCGAGATTTTTATATGTTTTGCCGGCATACGGGCCGTGATATGTGTATAATTTGCCAGTGTACGGGCTATGCTATGTATATGATTTGCCGGCGTACGAGCCAAGTTATGGATGTGATTTGCCAACATACGGGTTGTGCTATGATATGATTTGCTGGCATATGAGCTGAGCTATGGATGTGATTTGCCAGCGTCCGGGCTGTGCTATGATATGATTTTCCGGCGTACGGGCCGAGCTATGGTAAAATGTGTAATACCAGCGTACGGGGCGATGATTTTTCATGATATACGTAAATATGCAAAGTGATATGATTAATCTGATAATTAATGATATGAGATATTCATGTATCATAGTTTCAGTATATGTTATATGATATCAGAACCTGGTTGGCTTGGTTTAGGCTAGCACTTGCACGGTACCGTTGCTATATGTCCATGGTCTTCGTGATCATGATATTTGTATTAACATAGTTGTACAGAGTGGTGTGAGATTGGATGGTCGATGTGGTTTTTAAGAAGTGTGTGACGCCCCTAGTGTACAGACCAGGTCTAGAAAACCCATCAGACTTACACACTGTACTTTTGACTTGGCAGTGGTCGACCAACCATTGTCAGGTCCCTTCTTTGGGCCACACAACCCAGTCATGTGGGGGTAATACATGACAACAGCCAACTAACCTACCATGAATGTTTTTGTATGATTATTATTATATGAGATGAAATATGTTTATGAAAATGCAGTATGTTCTGCCATGTTTTGATGATATATATATATATGTTTTCCCAAATTTGACATAGCAGTTGTTGATTATGTTCTGTGTGAAAATATGTATAACAAAGAATACTCATGTTGCCACACATTGGTATTAGTTTATTTCCCTTACTGAGAGGTGTCTCACCCCAAAATTTTATAAACTTTTCAGGAGCCCTAGGTAGGAGAGCAGGAAAAGCCCCGCTGATCTAGTACTATTCATCTGCCCTCTTTGAAGGGTAAGTTTTAGTAGGGACAATTAGATTTTGTGGGAAATGTCCCAAGATCTTATTTTTTGGGATGTATATACTGAAATACAGTGGATATAGTGACTCTGGTATTTATGGTATTGCAATGGATGTTTTCATATTTATGATAATGTGATTGTATGTTTCCTGCTGCTTAGGCTTCCGTTATGTGTTTTGATGTATTCCTGGTACCCATGGATCCAAGTGGATTATGATCTGCTAAGATTTGTGATATTGGATTTATTATATTATGGGAAAAAATGGGGAAATTAAGCAGGTCGTCACAACTTTGGCGCATATAGTCTTGTTAGCAGACGTAAGTTTTTGTATTAGTACTGGGTTGTTAGTGTTGGCCTTACAAGGCTTAATATCCTATTTTGATGCTAACAAACAAGTATAACTTAACATATTTTATTTAAGTGATATATTTTCAGGACTCAAGGATAAAGCATTAAAGAATTCATGAAAGCTTGTACTTCAAAGAATGAATTCAATATGAAACTTAAAGCATGGATTCAAAAATGGATTTAAAGTTTAAAGCTTGAAGATCATGAGAGCATTGATATTAAAGAAAAAGATTCAAGAATAAAAGCCCAAGTGATCAACATGGAAAGCTCAAAGAAAGATGAAGCAAACATAAAGACCTCAAGGAACTCAAGGATTGAAAATTTGAAAAAGTCTAAGAAATTTCATATAATTTCAATATGGATACATGAAACTCTTAGGTTAATGTCTTGGACCTAGATACCTTTGAACATACTTGGAAAATATTTTTATAAGGTCAAAAACTGTTTCAAAAAGGTTAGAATCATTTTTGGAATGAAAAGTACCAAAAAGAGGATTTTCAAAATGCTGTTAATTTTTCTACATCTGCATTGTGGTGTATTTTTTTCTATTAAAAACTCTTTATTTTAAAAAGTGTTCAACATCAAAGTTGTAGTATTTTCTCTTATCTTTCATTTGACACAAAGTCCATCAAATTTTGAGTTATACATAAAAAGTTATTACCAAAAAACATAAGGGTACTTGAAGCTGACAGCAGCATGTGTGCAACCAGTAAACTGCCTGAACTAGGACAGGCGCCTAGCTGGTCATGCCAGGTGACTGGCTTAGTTTTGGCAGACGACTGCCAGGCTATTGCTCCTGCTGTTCCTTTAAAAATAACATGGCAGACAACTGGAGGATTGGGGCAGACGACTGCCACGCGGCTGTTTTGATTTTTCTCATAACGGTCAAATTTTTAAATGGGGATGTCTGTGGCCCGAAATTTATGGAAACTTGGGGGATATTTCAACACACTTGGGAACCAAGTTACCTACCTTTTAAAGTCTATAAATAAGCCTCAAATATTATTGAATCACACGCCAAGAATTAAAAATTCAGCAAAAATTTAGCATCTCTCTCAAATTGCTCTCAAACTCTCAAGTCTCTCTTTTGCTCTCAAGCTCACATATTGTGTACAAATTCAACCGAGCTTTTCTAATCTTCTTCCACCAATTTTGTGCTACAAATTCTAAATCTTTCAATCCTTGAAAGAATTAATTGGTGATATACTTCATTGAGCTTCAAGTTAAATTCCATATTGTTATTTATTTTGAAGTATATTGGTTTCTAAATTGTTGTACTAATCAACTCTTTGTGTGAGCAAGTTCTTGTACACAAATATTTGATTTGTATCTTGTAGATTGACGATTCCAAGGGTTGTTTGGATCGTTGGCTAAGCAAGGGGATATTACTTAGAGAAGTGGGCTCTAGCTTATGTAAGGAGTGACCGGACGAGGGGATATCGTTTGGAGAAGGCGGGCTCTAGCCTTAACCAAGGAGTGTTGTAAAGGTTTGTTCCACTCGTCAATGGAACAGGTTTAGTGAATCCTTTGGTGGTTTTGCCAAAGGCGAGGATGTAGGCTGTGTTGAAGCCGAACCTCATAAAAATCCCCGTCTCACTCTCTCTTTCCCTATTCTTTATTTTCAGTTCATATACAACTGCGTGGATGTTTTAAATATCTAAATTATATATACTACATATATTTGGAAATCAAGTAAACCTAAAGTCCAATTTTGATTTGGGTTGCGAAAACTGAAAGGGAGTATGTTGGTTACACCATATCTTGCGGAAACCATACGGGAGTACGTTACTTGATTAACATCCCAAAGATAAATTTACCAAGAGTTTATTTGAGTTCTAAATAATTGGAAAGAGTAGTTGGATTCATTTATACAGGGCTTTACATCAAGCATAAATTCTCATTCACTACAGGGCTTGGTTCAAATTTGGCTATTATCAATTCCTAATTTCAGTTAGCCTTGTAGAATGTAAGAGGATGTAATATATTTGTAATAACAAGGAAAAAAAAATAATTAATTAAAATTATTAATTAAGTAAGTGGTTAAACACTATTAAATTAAGGTATTAAATAAAAAAATAAAAAAAATAGCATGAAAATAACATAAAATAATTAATTAAAGAATAATTAGTAATTAATTAATTAATTAATATTAAATTGAATTAATTAAGTAAATTATATGATGAGTATATATATATATAAGGATAAGGTATATATATTGTTGAAGTTATAAGTATATATAATATAAAATAATATAAAGATAAAATTAAATGAATTGGATTTCAATTTGAAAACCAATTCAATTACAAACCTTACCTGTTCACGCCTCAGGATTTCAGACTCTCATATTTTCTTCTTCTCTGTCTCCTGCTCGTCCATCCATTCCTCCGTCTCCGCCTCTCTCTCTCTCTCTCTCCTCATTTCTCGACGAATACTCAACCGATCAGGAAACAAAAGGTGCCATTGAGTTTCTAACTCCGCCACCAACATTTCTACTGGAGCGAATTTGTCGTGGGAGCGGCATAGGCACCGCTCCTGGGAAAAGGTATATTTTTCCTAATTTCTCAATTTCTGGTTAAATCTGCTGTTAAATCGACGATTAGGCACCACCATCAGGTCCTAATCATCGTAGTCGTCATTTTAGCATAGGTAATTTTTCAATTGGGGTTTTCTAGACCCTACTCCAAAGCGAGAGTGGGATTTGAGAAATTTGGCAATTTGGCTAAATTTAAGGGTATATTTATTTATTCAGGAATTCTGGTCCTAGGAAATATTTAAATAATATTTTTTTCAAAAATAATTTATCGAAATTAGGAATTTTTGATTCAGGGTCCGGGTTAGCGCCGCAGGTATTTTTCGGAGTCCCTGTTGGCGTAGTTCAAGAAACCAGGTAAGGGAAAAAATATATATTAAGTAAGAATTTTTATGAATTTAATGAAAAAATAAATTGTGTTATATGTACGTGTATATGTTTTAGTATGGGTAAAATGTCAGCCATTTAAATTATATTTCCTTCGAGTTTAGGGCTGTTTATTATATATGTATGTGTAAAAATGAACTGATGAAAGTGAAAAAATATTTTCAGAATATTTATGTAAGACATGAAAGGTATTTTTAGTATATAAACATTAAATGTTGATTGGCTTATTTTACAGGCAGTGTATAAATTTTATTGCTAAATTGTGTGGCATGAGTAAATAGAATGTTGTGTGCAAATATATGTTAAATGTATGAGATGTAGGTTAAGTAAGTAAAGCAATAAAAATAAAATATGATATGGACAATGTTGCCTGTGTATGTTAAATGCAACCATGTAAATGTAAGATAACTAAAAGACACCCATGTTAGCAGATGTAGCATACTTCTATGTAGACTAATTGATGACAGCTAAAAGAAGCTATGTTAGCAGAACTAGCACATTTCTACGTAGACTAATTGGTGATGGCTAAAGACCAGCTGTAGTACGAAGTAATGAAATGAAATATTATGAAATGACGATGAAATGACAATGAAATGAAATGACAAAGGTAAATGATGTAAATGGGAAAGAGTAACTTAAAGTGAAATGAAATGCAAAGTTAAGTTATGAACATGAATGAATGTGTATGAATGTATAATAACAGAAAAGAATGATGTATTATGATATTAGAAGTATCTATGTACATAGAACATGTTACGATTGGGCGAGGCGTACCTTTTGCTTGAGGGCTTGCTGAGTAAGGCGAGTGCACTAATAGTTACAGATGTGGCAGTAACCGCATCACGTACTAGGGCAGAGGGAACCTGTTATGACCCAAAAATATATATACAATTAAAGCACAATAATAATAAAATAATAAAAATGGTCATTAATTAATATCAATACAGAAGTATTTTTCTATTAAGATCGTTGATTCCATGTTTGATGCTCAAGAAAGATCTTGTTTAAGTGAGTGCTCAGAGACCTGGTTAAAATGGAATTTCATAATATAAAACAGAGTAGACACTGTTTATATATGTAAATAAGTACATAAAATAATGTTTTGACTGGCATAATCTGTAGAAATATATGATAAAATAATAATAATATAAGTATCCTATGCAGGGCCCACAAGACTGTGTGGGGCCCACATGAGTCTCGAAGCCGTGTGGAGGTTTACACGAGTCTCGAAACTGTGTAGGGCTCATAAAATCATATGAGGATTATTGGAATTACGTAAGATCCATTTGGGTCTCGAAGTTGTATGGGGCCCACAAGACCATGTGGGGCCCACATGAGTTTTCAAAATTTAAATTTAATTCTTGTTCAAAAATAAATAATAAAATAAATAAAGACTAAAAATAGTTTAAAAGTAATAACAATGATAATAATAATGATAATATTGATTAAGAAATATAATAAAATAATAAAATAATTAATTAACTAATTGATTAATTAATTAGGTAAGTGATTAATTAAAAATTTATTTAATGAGAATGGTGGCAAGCACTCCCACATGGCCTCCATTCCCATCTCATACTCAACCCATACCTTACCCATCTCTTGCCCATTTTTTAATTTTTAAAAATTATAATTTCGCCCATCTCCCCACACTTTTATAAATTTCATTTCTACTCCAAAATTTTCCTATAAATAGGGAGCTCTCAACCTTCATTTTTCACAATAATTTTTCAAGGAAGAGAAGGATTAGTGAGTGAAAGAATTTGTGGTGGAGAGAGAATTTTTGAATAAGTTCTCAATCACCCACTCTTTCTGATCTCATTTCTTAGAGATAGTTACAGTGTTCATAAGGAAGAAGGTAAGTAAATTTTGATTATGTTAATTTTTTTTTATTTAAAATTCATACTGGAGTTTATTTTATAAGTAAATTTCAATTATGTTAATTAGTTATACAAAATTTACATGACTTTATTTTTACACATATTTAATTAGACCAGTTCTATCTTTAATATACTTGCATTTATTTTTGAGTTAAGAAATGTTCTAATCCCCTCAGGTAAATTTTCAGCATTTCTTTCTATTCAAAAATAAAATTATATATATTTTTAACACAAAAATTGTGTGGCATGAGTTTATTTTTACGTTGCATTTTTATGAAAATATGAGTAAAGATGAGATTTTCACGATATTATTTTAAATTGCATAAATTATAATAAGATGATTTTAAAACCTATTATGGCAACGAAAGTTCAAAGTTACAGATGTTCGGTACCGCAACTTAAAGTTTAAACGGATTAGAGTGCACCCACACTGTTTGCAGAGTGGTTATTTATATTAGGGAATTTCTCCTGAGTGCACACCTGATTCCGGACCAGGACTTAATAAGGAAAATCTCACTTAAAGTTTACGTACGTTGATTTAGTTTGGTCGGCGAGCCAGCTAAGTCCAGTTTTCGGACCACACAACCCAGTCATGGAGGTAAACATGACTTACGGTAAATTGGCCTAAGGGTGATTTTTATAATATATGTTTATACATATTTAATTACGTGTACAAAGTTATTGAAGATTTGAAGGAAAAGTGTAAGTTTAAGTGAAAAGGATAATTCTGGTGCTTAAATGACGATCTAAGGAAAACGTATAAGGAAAAGTATATGTATGTATATAGTTAAATATTTATATAATTTTAAAGTTAAAAGTTTAATTTAACGGTCATAATATATGATTATTAAATTTTACTGTAATAGTTGATGGTAAAAGTTTTATGCAAAAATTTTTAGATCTACATTTATTTTTTTAAAAAAATTGAAGTTATAGTATTAAATATTATTTTACGAAATTTTTAAAAAAGCTCATTTTTGCCACTTTTTATTTTAGATGATTCTGAAGAGCATATCGGAAATCAGGCTTAGCAAGCATGCGGATGGGGATAGAAAAATAAAGATTGATTAGAAATATTAGTATGATGTTAGATATTTATGTTTGTGTAATTTTTCTTTTTTTTGAAATAAATAATTGTAATATGGATAATTAGCGCTCTGGTTTAATAATAATTAAGTTTATTTGCTTCCGCTGTAAATCAATAGTAAAAAGTTAATATCCCAGACCCTTCGGGGTCGGGGTGTTACAGAACCTACTTGTATGGGCAAGTAGATTTTCCTATCCTTAAGGCCTTTACCGATAAGCTATTGTTAAACGGTGTGAGTACGAGATTAATTTAACACTTGAGGGCTTTCTGAGTAAGGTGAGTGCCCTGGTATGCTTTAGTTGCCCCTTTTGGGTTGCCTAGGTATTAGAGCAGAGGGGTGCTACTTGTATGGGCGGGTAATTACCCCTATCCTCGGGTAATCTCGTGGGTTAAACATTTGCATGTATTTGATTAGGTTCAGGGAATGATTTTAGAAATTATGTTAATGATTTCCAAATGTTAAATAATATGTCATATATAAACTCATGTTGGTCACACACTGTTTTAATATATTGTTTATTTCCTCACTGAAATGTGTCTCACCCAAATATGAAATTATCTTTTTCAGGATTTCCTCGAGATCGAGCTTAGAAAGCTCGAGATTTTATAGCGTTTTTGGTAAATAGAAAGAAAAAAATGGAATATTTTTATGTTAATTTTGATATGTATATTTTATGTTTTATGTCTTTATGTTTTAACTTAGTTATGAAAGGATAGTTGTGAAACATACTGGTATTTGTGGATAATGTTTTGGAGACATGTATATATTTGAATACTGGTGGATGATTAATTTATTATGGTCGGTAGTTAGAATTAGTAAACTCTGGTATTATGTTATATGGAGATTATGGATATGTTTTTCGCTGCATATATTATGAATTATGGATTATCAAGGATTTTATCAGGTATAACGCGCCGGACCGGGTTTAAGGGTTTGGGGCGTTACAATGTTTATGTTTTAAACATGGATCTTATATATTTAAAAATACATATAGAACTCTGGTATATGTCTAATAGAACCTCGAATGAGAATGTTTATGTTTTCCGATGTGCATGATTACAGATATGTTTGAGATACACCTGTTTGTCCCTAATTAGGGCGGGTTGTTTATGTATGTTTATTAGATACAGGTATTTCGTATGTGTAGTAGCACTCTGGGTTCGAATAAAGGACATGGGCGTTACAACATGGTATCTGAGCCCTTAACTAGTCATAAGTGTGATGCGATTCATACTACTTTGTGATGACCCAAAAATATATATATATATATATATATATATATATACGATTAAAGCACAATAATAATAAAATAATAAAAATAGTCATTAAGTTAATATTAATACAGAAGTGTTTTTTTTCTGTAGGATCCTTGATTCCATGTTTGATGTCTAAGAAAGACCTTGTCTAAGCGAGTGCTCAGAGACCATTGCGGCTCAGTCGCTCCCTGGAGGTCGGCCTGGTCAAAATGGAATTTCATAGGATAAACAGGATAGACACTGTTTGTACACGTAAATAAGTATATATACATAAAATAGTGTTTTGATAAACATAATTTGTAGAAATATATAATAAGATGATAATAATATAGGTATCATATATGGGGCCCATAAGACTATGTGGGGTCCACATGAGTCTTGGAGCCACAAGATACTGTTTATATACGTAAATAAGTACATAAAATAATATTTTGACTGAAATAATTTGTAGAAATATATAATAAAATAATAATAATATAGGTATCCTCTGCGGGCCCACAAGACTGTGTGGGGCCCACATGAGTCCCGAAATAGTGTGGAGGTTTACACGAGTCTCGAAGCTGTGTAGGGCTCATAAAATCGTATGAGGATTATTGGAGTTACGTAGGATCCGTTTGGGTCTCGAAGTGGTGTGGGCCCCACAAGACCATGTGGGGGCCACATGAGTTTTCAAAATTTAAATTTAATTCTTATTCAAAAATAAATAATAAAATAAATAAATACTAAAAATGGTTCAAAATTAATAATAATGATAATAATGATTAAGAAAAATAATAAAATAATAAAATAATTAATTAACTAATTGATTAATTAATTAGGTAAGTGATTAATTAAAAATTTATTTAATGGGAATGGTGGCAAGCACTCTCACATGACCTCCATCCCCATCCCATACTCAACCCATCCCTTGCCCATTCTTTAATTTTTAAAAATTATAATTTCACCTATCTTCCCACACTTATATAAATTTCATTTCTTCCCTAAAATTTTCCTTTAAATAGGGAGCTCTCAACCTTTATTTTTCACAATAATTTTTCAAGGAAGAGAAGAATTAGTGAGTGAAAGAAATTGTGGTGGAGAGAGAATTTTTGAGTAAGTTCTCAATCACCTACTCTTTCCGATCTCATTTCTTAGAGATAGTTACAGTGTTCGTAAGAAAGAATGTAGGTAAATTTTGATTATGTTAGTTTTTTTTTTTATTTAAAATTCATACTCGAGTTTATTTTATAAGTAAATTTCAATTATGTTAATTAGTTACACAAAATTTCCATGAGTTTATTTTTACGCATATTTAATTATACCAGTTCTATCTTTAATATACTTACATATATTTTTGGATTAAGAAATGTTCTAATTCCCTCGGGTAAATTTTCAGCATTTATTTCTATTTAAAAATAAAATTATATATATTTTTAACACAAAAATTGTGTCGCATGAGTTTATTTCTACGTTACATTTTTTATGAAAATATGAGTAAAGATGAGATTTTCATGATATTATTTTAAATTGTATAAATTATAATAAGATGATTTTAAAACCCCTTATGGCAACGAAAGTTCAAAGTTACAGATGCTCGGTACCACAACTTAAAGTTTATACGGATCAGAGTGCACCCACACTGTTTACAGAGTGGTTATTTATGTTAGTGGATTTCTCCTGAGTGCACACCTGGTTCCGGACCAGGACTTAATAAGGAAAATCTCACTTAAAGTTTACGTACGTTGATTTAGTTTGGTCGGCTAGCCAGTTAAGTCCAGTCTTCGGACTGCACAACCCAGTCATGGGGGTAAACATGACTTACGGCAAACAGGCCTAAAAGTGGTTTTTACAATATATGTTTATACATATTTAATTACGTGCACAAAGTTATTGATGATTTGAAGGAAAAGTATAAGTTTATATGAAAATGATCATTTTAGTGCTTAAATGACGATCTAAAGAAAACGTATAAAGAAAAGTATATGTATATTTATCATTAAATATTTATACAGTTTTAACGTTAAAAGTTTAATTTAACAGTTATGGTATATGATTATAAAATTTTACTGTTATAGTTGATGGTAAAAGTTTTATGTAAAAATTTTTAAATTTATATTTATTCTAGAGACAGTTTTGAAGTTATAATATTGAATATTGTTTTACGAAATTTTTAAAAAACTCATTTTTACCACACACTAATAATAATCTTATTTACTTACTGAGCGTCGTCTTACTCCAATCATATTTTTATTTCAGATAACTCTGAAGAGCATGTTGGAAATCAGGCTTAGCAAGCATGCGGGCGAGGATAGAAAAATAAAGATTGTTTAGAAATATTAGTATGATGTCAGATATTTATGCTTATGTAATTTTTCTTCTTTTGAAATAAATGATTGTAATATGGATAATTAGTGCTCTGGTTTAATAATAATTGAGTTTATTTGCTTCCGCTGTAAATCAATGGTAAAAAGTTAATATCCTAGGCCCCTTAGGGTTGGGGTGTTACATACTTGGTTAGGGGTATACTTAGAGCTTAGGTTACTAGGTTTTGTAGTTTAGAATATACCAGAGTTTAAGATGTGAATAAGATTAGCGAGTGCAATTTTGTATACCTAGAGACAGAAATCCATTGACGACTTGTGTGCTTTTCTAGATCATTCGAAAGGTTTAGAAAATCACGGCAATCTATTGGCGGTTTTATTTCTACGTGGAAGGGCAGAACTCGAGTCAAAATGAATATGTCATTAGGGTACGTTAGTATTAGGATTGTTCTTATAGGAAGTAAGTTTATAGTGTTGCAGTATTAGTTGGTTAAGCTTCTAATTGCTTTCCTCAATTGCTTTTTAAGATGGAATCCAAAGATAATATTGTCAATGTTGGAGGCAGTAGCAGTGAGGGAGCTGGCACTGAGGCTGGTAGTGATTCTACGAATGTTCTGCGGGACTTCGCTCAGCTGTTAATGGCTGAGGTGGTTCTGACAAGTACGGGGGAAAATCATCTTGCGACTGAGTTGGGTTGTTTTATTGATCAGTTCACGTGACTGAAACCTCCTGTTTTAATGGGAAGTGAAAACCCGATTCAAGCTGAAAATTGGATCGGGGAGATTGAAAAGATTCTGGACGTCTTGAACTGCACCGAGAAGCAGAGAGTAGCCTTTGCAACATTCAAGTTGTCGGGCGAAGCAGAGAGATTCTGGAAATCTGTAAAGATGCTTGAAGAGCATTGACCTATTCCCGTGGTTATGACGTGGGATAGGTTCAAGGAATTATTCTTTGAACGGTATTTTTCGGCCATAGTCAAAAATGCCAAGATGGAGGAATTTATGAGTTTGAAGCAAGGGTAGTTGATAATTCAGTAGTACGCTGCCAAATTTCGGGTCCTTTAGGTTTCAAAGCTAAATCCTGTTTTGTTAGGTTTACTTGGAGTGACCTGGTTAAAATTGGGACGTCGACAATGTTGAAGCTCGACTTGGTTTGACTCCTATGCAACCCTAAGAGCAAGAACATTCCTAAAGAAGTTTACAAACATTAAAAAATAATAATAATTTAATAAAATAATGTTAATCATTTTTTACCCTTCAATTATCCAAACGATCATTCCTTTCTTTTTTCCCCTGCCCGCAAAAGAACAAATTTGAAGTGGGTAAAGGAATCACTTTCGCACGATGGACGGTGGAGATGCAGTGGTTCCCGAATTCCGCACTACACTACTTGATAAGTGACGGGAGAGAAGCATCGAGAACTCTGAAAAACAGATGAGAATCATCCTCCAACGGGGACGACTCACTGCTGCCGCTGCTGGTGGAGTGGCTCCACTTCTTAGACCTCCCTCCAACCCGAACCCTGCTCCAAGATCTCTCTCCTTCCGCGCTCGAACCCCAATCACACACTTCATCGCTTCCCTATCCCCATCGCTTCTCTTCTCTTCCTCTAGAATGGCCGACGCCGCCTGCGCTACGATTTCCTCGCTATCTACTGTTTGCCCCGATGATCCCGCTCCACTCGTTTCGTTCGCGTTGTCTCCCTCCTCTGCTCTCAAAATCCAGAAAGGAGACATCACCAAGTGGTTCGTCGACGGCTCTTCTGATGCTATCGTACGCCTCCCTCTCTCTCTCTCTCTCTCTCTCTCTCTGTTAATCCTTTTGGGAATAATCAATTCATTATTGCACGGTTATTTCGTATTGGTACGAAGAGCTTCCATGGCTTTGTTAGCTTTTATCATGAATTTTTTGTTGTTTAATGCGGAGGAAAATTATGTAATGGCCCGATTTAATATCTTGATTTTGTTGCGTGAAATTATCTGCGAATAAAAATCGGAATTGGGTTTTTGAATGCACTGCATCGCGGGTAATTTTTACAATTTCATCATTTCATGATTTTAAAACACGGGATTTTTTAAATTACTCAACGTTGTAGGAATGATATTGAATATGTATTGCTACTGAAATGATCGTTTGATGCATTTTAATCCCCGATTAAAAATATTTTATGCAGGTTAATCCAGCAAATGAGCGAATGCTTGGAGGTGGTGGTGCAGATGGGGGTAATATACCTTAACCCTCTATTAAAAATGTTATTAAATGAAATTATGGTAACCATAAAGGTTTTTGTTGATTTGAGAATGATCTTGTGTGCGCTTATATAATGAATTATTCTACGTTGCAAAGATAGGAAAAGAAAAGAGTAATTATCATAATTTGATTGTGTTTTTTTCAGCCATACATAGAGCTGCTGGTCCAGAACTTCACGCTGCTTGCTACAATGTCCCGGAAGTGCAACCTGGAATTCGCTGCCCTACCGGAGAAGCAAGGATTACCTTGTGGGTTATTATAGTTAATTCCACTATTGGGATTGTATCATCCAGTTTTATATCTTAAAAAGCACCAAGCACATAATCAGTTTGCTAACATGTTTACAATTTGCAGTGGTTTTAAATTGCCTGCATCCCATGTAATTCATACGGTTGGGCCCATTTATGACATGGACAGTAACCCTGAAGCTTCTCTGAAAAATGCATACAGGTATGTTGTTTCTTCCTATTATTTTTCTTACTAATTCTGTTCATCATCCTAAGTAAATCTGTTACTTTTGTCTTGCACACAAATTGGTTACAGGAACAGCTTAAGGGTGGCTAAAGAGAATAATATTCAATACATTGCTTTTCCTGCCATCTCTTGTGGTGTTTATCGGTAAGTATTCTTAATGCTAAACACTGCAATGTAGTTTATTTTTAATGATTTTGTTCTTTGTCATTATCAAAAGAAAAATTTATGGGATTTTACTTGATTATTATGTTGGAAGTCCACATTCATTAGATCAAGACAGCCATAATCACTACAAAATATATTATCTTTATTTTGTTTTATGATTCCAGACAGCGATAATCACTACAAAATCAAAATGGTCAAGGACACTCCATCTACATTACATGTTTTAATGGGACTGAAGGGAAAAAAAAGGAAAAAAAAAAAAAAAAAAAGTGATCCTTGAATTAATTCAAAACACTCATTACTACCATGGTCACAGGAGCAGGCACCTTAGAAAATAATAAAAAGACTTGTGTGCAAGCTTGTTGAACCGGCTTGCAAATAGAGAATCATGATAATTGACAATATTTGAAGTGAAATATATTTAAATTTTTTTAGAAAATTATGTAATGAGCCTAATATCAAGCCAATTCACGAGCTGGCGAAAGAGCTCACTTGCAAGCTGGTTCAACAAGCTTGTGAGCCTATCATGCCAAGTATGACTCGGCTCGAACTCGGCTTGTTCAACTAACCATCTCGAAGTGTGCATTTGAGCTCCACTTGTTTAGCATAATAAATGAGTTCGAGTGAGCTATTATCAAGCCAAGCGCCAAGTAGCTCTTGAGCTGCTCATTTCGTTTGCAGCCTAGTTATAGTTTATTCAAGATAGAAAAACTGCTTTCTTTTTTGTTTTAGCTTTGCATTACAATCTTCATTTGGCTTGTGTTGTGCAAACTCTTCAATATTGCTCCGTGCAAAATCTTCAAAATGTAGCTTTTATCAAATGCATTGTCAATGATGTAGCTTTGTAGGATTGCTTCTTAATGAGGAGTTTCACCATTCTATATGACCATAATCAACCCATGTCTTGGTTCCCCCCCCCCCCCCTGCCCCTGCGAAGAAAACAAACAGCACCTTCATGTAATATTTCTTTTTCATTTGGCATTGTTTATGATTACTGATTTTTGTTTGATTCAAATTTTGTCAAGGATGATGACAGCTTTCTGAGAACAAATTAATTAGAAATGACTCCAAAAGTGGATCTAAATTTTTGTTGTTTTTGATGAGACAATTTTTTTTCCCTTCTCATGTCATGTTGTATTAGGTATCCTTTTGATGAAGCTGCCAGGGTAGCCGTATCTTCAGTTACTGAGTTTGCAAATGAGTTCAAAGAGGTATGCATTTGTAGGCTCTGGTTCATGTTACTTCTATTTCTATACTTAATTCTTTTATTTTTGGCCCCTATTTTTTAAACATTTTTCAAAATGCAATTTTTTTTCTCTATTATCTTTATTTGGTAAATGGCATCTTAATTCCCTGATGTTATACTGAATTGCGCTTGACTTCCTGCCCTGTAATCGTAAATTGTATATAGATTTATTCAACTATTAAGTATCTTACCGAAGCTAAAAATGAAACTTCTAAATAATGTGCTATTTGATTCATGAGATAAAAATTGTTCCCTTGAAGACATGGCTAGATTTTCCACCAGGAATATTTTTATTTGGTTTGCACTATAAGATTCTTTTGAATTTTGGCACAAGGACTTGCTAGAATGTTTATTAAATTAAATCTATTTCCTCAAAATTTCAACCTTCATAAATAACCCCAATAAATCCATCCTAATAATAATGTTGTTCAACTAGGTCCCAAAATTATGAAGCCCTTGGGGGAGCATGGGAATGGGATTCTCATGTTTTATGGAAATTCTTCAATCCTAAAAATGTGAGATTGTCAGGTGACTTGTTCCAAACTAAGTGAGAATGGGATATTATGGGCATAATATTTTTGGGAATGTTGAAAGATGTTGTGAACCAAATACTTCCGAAAACTCTGGGGAATAAATTGCAATTTAGTGAAACTTCTGTGTAATTTACCCATCTTTATTTTATGTGAATGTAGCCCTTATTTTCCATGTGAATTCTTTAGGTTAAATGGAACCAATATTACTATTTAGGGTTTGGTTTGTAAAGTATTCGTGCAAATTTGGCTGCATTTACGTCAAAAGTTATTTTGCAGGTGCATTTTGTTTTGTTTTTGGATGAGATTTACAATGCTTGGGTGGAAAAAGCAAAGGAGATACTGAAGAATTGAAGATGCAGAATGCACAGGATACTCCAATCTCATGTTAATATATTATTATGTGTGGCAACAAATCCTACGGAATTATGCATAAAGTTACCAAGGAACGGGGTTTTATCCTTTTCTAGTCGGTTTCTGTTTTCTGGGAAAAATGTAAAAAAAAAAAAAAACAAGTGTGACCCTGGAAATTGTCTATGTATGGAGTCTTGTTTTGTTAAGAGTGGTATTGTACTGGGGATTGTATCTGTTGAGTAATGTATCAATCTGCACAATTACATTTCCAAATAATCATTTATTGCCAGCTTCTACCTTTGGTCGTGATTTGAGGCTTAAATCAAGTGTTTTTTTTCTTAGTTACATTTCATGCACATTAATATCAATGGAGATGAAAACCATTACATCCTTACTCAGCTATTCCAACATCTAATAGAATACTTTGTTCAAAAAATTTTGGAAACCTTAGCACTAATGCGTTAGCAAACGCAGGGAACTTCAAAAGAGTTGTCTTGGAAAGAAATGTTACTGTGCTGCCCATTTTATCTGTTGAATGAAACCAATCTGCAACATAACATTTCAAGCCATTTGATGTCGGCTAAAAATTTTCATTCCCAATTAACCTCTTATCATCAGTTACTGCCAATTTTTAAGCACAAAAATCAATGGATTTGGGGCTGCAAACATCAAAAATATTGTGCTTCAAATTACTTCTGCAGTACTAAACCAAGGATGAAAATTATGAAAGAAAACTATTTCGTCCCACGTATCTACGCCAACCTCAACAAAGTATTTCTGCAAAAATTCATGGAACCTCTAGCTTTGATGCTTACGATGGTAAACAAAGATTATTCCAACAAGATCTGTACAAAAAACATAGGCATTCCATGCTCTTCCATTCTCACAAAAGAAAGAAAACAAATCACAACCATTCACCTAAACGTGCCGTAAGTCAAAAGACTCAAAACGTTATCTAATAAAAACAGAAAGAGTGAATGTACTGATGTCATAAAATGGAGAAGTCTGCAATCCATGCCATCCGCAGTTTACCAACTTCAGATCATTGTCAGATGTGTCTAATTCAAGTCTCTTTTTCCTTGGATAAGCTCCGCGGAAGCCGGCTAATAAAACTTTCATCCACTATTCTGTAGTGCTTTGAAAATTTTCGATGAATCAATCCACAGCATCTATCAATATACTCCCTATATTTGCTGTACACAGCAGGAAGTATCATGGAAACAATGGTTCCTGTCGTCTTTTCATACAAAAAGGCATGTTAAGAAAAATTACATTGATTGACACAGTGGTTTCCATACACAATCCATGCAAAAGTGCAAGGAAAGCCCAGATGCTCATTCCTAAGTGATTTCTTTGTCACACCTAGTAGTATAAAATGATTCAGATTTCAAAGCAAGCCAGGATGATGATAAAAAAATTTCAACCAATATGCCCCTGAGAGCAATGCCCTAATAAATTAGCTCAAAATAATGACAATAATAGCAATAATAATCATAGTGTATATTGCTTGCGCTTTGGATACAGGTATCGCGTGCGCATATATATAAAGTGCAAGCATTTCTGTTTTCTCATTTCTGAAGCATCCTACTGGAGTTCCCTTGTCCCCAGAGAGCTCCTCTTAGGGCCCAAGCAGAGAGAATGGAGCATTTGTTTTACAATGAACACAAAATGACTGCATTTTTTGAAAAGCACCTAAAGAGTCTATTTTATCTGGTAATTAATCACATCTCCATATTAACTACCTTCAGGGCTATGCAAGGACAAGGGTGTTTTTACCCTCAATTTTTTAATGTAGATGATTGGCTGGTTGAATACCCCACAGATGTCCCAACGACCCCAATCTAAAATGCTATCCAAGAATCTCTGGGGAAAGAACAAGAGACGCATACACACAAATATACAGAGTTTCATGCTGAATACATACAATGAGCAGGTCGAATTTCCAAAACAGAGATGTCCAAACAACCCAATCTACAGTACCGTGTGAATAGATTTCCAAGGGAGAATATGAATGACAAGATCACGATTGCCAACCCTTAGGGGCCAGAGGAGAGGAGAGAGAAGCAAGAGACAGTTTTACCCTATAATAGTACAATGCATGTGATGAACAGTTTGACAGGATGAGAACGAAATACATACCAATATAAGCGAGCGTGAAGAAAGAGAAGAAGCCACCAATGACGGACAAAAGCCATAGACAGACCACCACCTGTCAAATGGAAAATAAAGTGGTGATATATTTTCTTCATCAAAATAAGTTAGATAAGAAGTATCAAAATTCAAAGAAAGAACATTATGGTTTCAATGGTAAGCATATTGTAAATCAGCTATCCTACATGCAAGCTCACAATGGTTTCCTAGAAACCTTGTCACAGGCTCAACTGAGAGATGGGTTTGTGTTTCAGGTGTGCCCTTATTATACGATAGGTTTAAAGTATTAGCCAGGTGCTTCTCAAAACCCAATCATCTCTCTCCGTCTCATGGAATTAACTTGTTTTGGGCGAATTGATTGACATTTTGATCTTATATAGAAGTTCTTCCATTCTCAAAATTTTTGAATTTCTACGCTAAAAATTTAATAATATATTTTAAAGCAAATATATATTAACGCCTGATTGATGCCTAAATAGATTCATGATGTTTTGATACAAAATTACAAATATCAGAATGAAAAAATTGCATTCCGAACAATAATTCAAACTGACCTTGAAAAAGAGTCTAAAATCTTTGCCAAGAGTTATATCACGAGCCATAAGCAGCATATAGTTAATTTTAGCACGAATTGATGCCGCAGCATTATTGACAATTTCCTCTGACAATTCCAGTTCTGGCAAAGTATGCAATTGTCTGCTCATACGAGAGATGATGGGTTCAGCACAAGAACAACGTAAAATTATCAACCAAATGCACATAGAGGGTAGAATAGCCATACTTATTTCTGAAGACTGCGTAGTTGGCTCGAAGAAATTGTTGTTCTAATTTACTTTTCTTTATTATGAATTAATTCTACGTTTAAAATTGTTGTTCTAATTTCAAAATTCTAATTCTTTTGTCAAAAAAGAGAACTATTAACTAAAATATATATATATATATATATATATATTTTATTTTACTTTTCTTTATTATGAATTAATTCTACTTTTAAAATTGTTGTTCTAATTTCAAAATTCTAATTCTTTTGTCAAAAAAGAGAACTATGAACTAAAATATATATATATATATATATATATAAATATATATATATATATATATATATATATATTGTAATCATCTATTCTAATATAATATTGACACGTACATATGCAACTATATTATGGCTACGCCAAATTAGTCAAGTGTGGGCGGTCCATCCCATAAGATTCCCCTGCACAAGGCACAAGGGACAACTTCAAAGATTTGGGGGTACAAAATCTTTTATCCTCAAACTAAACTTAAAGATTGAAAATGCTACTTAAAATTATGCATCTTATCTTATCTTTTATTTGCTCGAAATTTTTTCACCAATTATACCATGTCTTTGTGGAAAAAAATAGAAATGCGAAAACACAAATTAAAAAAAAAAAATATTAAGTTGGCACTTACATTTTATCAACAAATATATTTTGTGTAGTATCGCATCTAACAAAGTAAGGTAGGCTCGAACAAAATCTCATCTTCCTTTTTAGTTAGAGCATTTTTTGTTCCACCAATTAATTAATCATATAATAAATACGAAAATAATTAAATGGTAAAATAATTTTCATTAAATAAAATAATAACTGTAAAAATCATTAGTCCACGTGCTCTTAACAAATTTAATACCAATTTATTAATAAGCTTTACATTTTTTTTAGTTTAACAAAATTTTAAAAGGAAAATTGTGATACCTCATGGATGAAACACTTAAAAGAATTAGATGTTACTATCCATATCAACAAGGTGCACCTTTTTTTTCGAGAGCTTTCCCATAAGAACTTCATAGTTAAGCGTGCTTGACTTGGAGTAATCTTGGGATGAGTGACCGTCAGGGAAGTTTTCTCTAGAAATGTGTGAGTGAGGACAAAACACACTAAAAAAGACACGTGTTGGTCTGTGGGGCCAGTCATTAGTCCGATAAGACCTCCAGCTCTCTGGTGGTCTGGTCCAGGTGGAGGAGGAGAGATGCAGATCTCCCTCGCAGACCCAGGCGTTACAAAGATGGTATTAAAGCCTCAAAAAATGTCATTGCTGTAATGACCCGATTTTTCATGTTATTTTTTTTAATAATAATAATAATAAACATAATACTAACTGGTAAATATATCCTGTTCTCTGATGCCCAAAACATAATACCAAAACAGCGGAAAACATAAAATGTGCAACCAGAAACACAATACCAGAAATTTCACCCCTTATGTACATCACTCTAGTTTAAAAGTCCAGATCCCCTAGGATCTATACAAAAATACATCTCACCCAAAAACTACTTACCCTATAAATAGGGCAGAATTGGTATCTCCTCTATCTACGAGCCTGGTCTACCCGTCTAATTAGATCACCTGAAAAATATTAATTTACTAGGATGAGACAATACTCAGTAAGACGAAATATGTTATTACCAGTGTATGACATATGAGTTTATTTAAACCATATACATATACTATAATTAACTAAATTTAAATTAACATGTAATAGTAATATACCGTGTAACTCACACCTGTGTTTCTTAAAATTTATCTATTGCTAAACTTTTTATTTGATTATACTTTTAATAACTATAAATAATTCTGTAGTTTCTTGTACATATATAATAGCTGTGAAAACTTCCCTGGATGGATAACTGGATTTCATGATTCAAATCCCCTCATGACAGGGTTGTGCAGCCCAAAGGCGGGACTTAATCCTGGTCGGTGCTCCAGGATTAATCGACTATAGCTCCACTAAGGTACGATTGGCCCCTCAACCTGGGTCTGTCCGGGGAGCACTGCAATCACTCCCCTCCACCTGGATCAGATTACCAATGAGTCTGCAATCTCTCCAACGGCACAATCGACCATAAAATGCCACACTCTAACTGAGATGTGTGGTTGCAGATTCTCCACTGTATAGCTACGGTACCATACTCTGTAATTTGATCTGTAATGGTCCATCAGGATCTGATACTATATATATATAATACTCTGATATACGCATGTATTTTACTGTTTACCATGATTCTATTTCTACTGTAATAGCCATAACACTGGAATAATTATTCTATATAAGTTGTACTGTCTATTCTAAATATATATTGTACGTAGGGACCCAAATCCAGAAAATAAATAAAGAAAAGAGAAGGGGAATTAAAAAGGATAAAATAGCAGAGCTCGTTGATGAGGCTCCATTTCTCGTCGACAAAGTCTCTTTAGTTGCTTGGCGACGAGACGCAAAGACCCATCGACGAGGAGATACCGAAGGATTTTCAGAGATTCTGAAATCTTAGACTCGTCGACAAGGTCACTTACTCGGCCACGAGCAACCTTCTTCGGCTCGTTGACTAGAACTCCGACTCGTCGATGAGGTTGGCCGGGTCAACCTAGTTATAAATAGAATATCCTTTTCTTCTTTACTAAGTTATTCCATTTTCTCCCCTCTCTCTCTAGAACACAAACCAACACTCTCTCTCTCTAGGATTACGTGTCGTCTATTGCCGGAATCAACAATATGACATCACTACTTGGATTAGGAGGAGAATCTCTACAATTATAGTGGATCAGATTTTCGATTTGAGGATTTTTGGGTTTTTTCCTAAAATCAAGGTAAGGATTTGATTTCATTTCTGATTCAGTGTATATGTAGTAGTCGTGATTATAGTGAAGTAATGTTCTTCGGTTTTTAGGTTTCGGGGATCCCAGGTCGTTGTTTTGGACCGATCCGTTTGTATTTTTGTTTTCGAGATTAAGGTAAGGGGATTTATTTACATCAGTATTTTTATAAAACTAAACGGTTAGAAAGATAACTTATATCTTACTGCACATTTTAACTACTTATCTGCAAAATTTTATCAAGTATAAATGTCGTTTCTTACGATTTTACGGTTTTACAGTTTTTGGCAAAAATAGGGGTTTTGACATATGAACTCCAAATTTTCCAAAACTACTTTAACTGCTTTAAAACTAAGGTAGGAACTGTTTGATACCCATGTTTGCGGTTCAAATGGTATTTTTTTCAAATTATACACTGATTAAAGCGGTTTTGACTAAACGAACGTGACACGCGATATGAACTAGAACATTGTAACGACCTACTTATCCTAACACATAATTAAACATATTTAATAATAAAGTCAACCCGAACCCGAGGGTAATGGGGACACATCTGACATTCATAGCGGAAACTTAAGCAGCAGTAAATAAAAATCACATACTCATAACCACAAAATACAAATACTAGAGTCAACTACGTTCCCAAATAACTGTGTTTATATACAATCTCCACAAAAAAAAAAAAAAAATACAAAATGCATATCTACACATCTAGGAACCCACCACACAAATCTACTATTCCTAAATCAAAACTTACCCTCCAAGTTGGGTATTATCACACTATCTCAACGACGGCCTCGATCCGCCGGTGTTTATGGGTTTCCTGAAATTTTAATTTAAGTTCGGGGGTGAGATACTTCTCAGTAAGGGAAAATAAACTAAATACAGTTGTGTGGCAACATGAATATTTGATGCAATTATACATATACAGTACATTTCATACGCTAGAAAACATACATCATAACATACTGAGTAATCATAAACTTTCATAATTTCTAATAACTCATACTGATCATGAAATATCTGATATATCTAATAATACTGAAATTACCTAGGATGTATAGCTAGCAGATGTCATGTATTACCCCCCATGATGGGTTGTGCACCCCGAAGGCGGGACCTAACAATAACTGGCCGACCACTATCGAGTCAAAAATGTCTATAAGTACGATAGGTCCGCCACACCCTGATTCGGACTATCATGTGGACATTTACAACTCTACACTGAAAATCACATCGACTATCCATCTCCCACCCCCTTGTGGGGTGGTTAGCACAAGTCTGAACATAGATCTATGATCTGTATAGCAATGGTACCGTGCTGCTATAACTGAACTGAACTATCATTCGGGTTCTTATAATACATAATACATTTAACGACCACAAAAATAATGATATTTAAATACTAAGAGAGAGAGAAATGAAAACAAAAATAGAAGGAGGTAGTAGACTTCGTCAACGAATGCGAATCGCTTCACGTTTGTCGACGACATCGCATTTTGGAGATAATAATAATTGGGGATAATAATAATAATTTCAAGGAATTGGCAGAACCCGTCGATGAATACAAGACTTCGTCAACGAGTACATAAGGAAACTCATCGACGAATACAGGGATTCGTTGACGAGAAAATACTGAAAGAGGTTTTAGGGCAGCCTGAATTTCGTCGACGAATATAGGGAGTTGTCGAGAAATTTACTGAAGGATTCATCGATGAAGTGACGTGTCTCGTCGACAAATCTGACAGTATAAATAATGGAAAACCGGGATATTTTGTCATTTTCAGGGACCTTCTCTCTCTCTCTCTCTCTCTCTTCGATATCGGGCCAGTTTTACGCTGAATCGACAAACCGAAGTCACCATGACGCTCTTGGGGAAGTTCTCTCCAAATTTGCCGGAGCGGATCGTTGGTGAAAGCGAGTTGGAAATCATCCCTGAGTTGAGGTAAAACTTTTTAAACCATATTTGGTCTTGCGATAGTTATAGGAAATGATGTATGCATAAAAATACTGAAGTTTAATACTGGGAGTCTTCATGTTCAGGGTATTGGTAAGGAAATCGTACGGGAGTTAGACTAGAATATTTTGGGGGCTTTCTTAATAGCCAGGTAAGGGGATAAACTAAACTAGTTTTTTTTATAGAAAATGTATGTATATATTTATAACATTTGGTTCTTGGAAAAAAAATATATATTTATATATGATATATGGTTTATATTTGGGAAATAATGTTGAATATAATCGTATGTTGAATATGGAAAACTTGTTCAGTGTGGCATGAGTAGAAATGGTTATGAGATATTGTTTTCTGGAAATGTGATTATGATGCAGATTTTTATGATGGAAAATCGGCGTATGGGCCGAGATTTTATGGTATGTTTGCCAGCGTACGGGCTTTGCTATGACGTGATTTGCCAGCGTATGAGCTATGCTATGATATGTTTACCGGCGTACGGGCCATACTATGATGTGAATTGTCAGCGTACGGGCTGTGCTATGATTTGCCGGCTTATAGGCCGAGCTATGATAAAATGTGTGATACCGGCGTACAGGCCGATGATTTTCATGATACACATTTATATGCAAAATGATATGATTAATGTGAAAATAAATGATATGAGATATTTATGTATCATAGTTTTAGTATATGTTATATGATATCAGAACCTGGTTGACTTGGTTTAGGCTAGCACTTGCACGGTACCGTTGCTATGTGTCCATGGTCTTCGTGATCATGATATTTGTGTCAACGCCGCTGTACGGAGTGGTGTGAGATTGGATGGTCGATGTGGTTATTAAGAAGTGTGTGTGATAGCCCCTAGTGTACGGACCATGTCAGGCAGACCCATCGGACTTACAGACTGTATGTTTAACTTGGCAGTGGTAAACCAACCATTGTTAGGTCCCACCTTCGAGCCACACAACCTAGTCATGTGGGGGTAATACATGACAACAGCTAGCTAACCTAGTAGAGATGAGATATGTTTATGAAAATGCAATATGTTTTTCCATGATTTGATATGTATATGTTTTCCCAAATTTGACAAAACAGTTACTGGATATGTTCTGTATGGGATATGTATAACACAGTTACTCATGTTGCCACACACTAGTATTAGTTTATTTCCCTTACTGAGAGGTGTCTCACCCCTAAATTTTATAAACATTTTAGGAGCCCTAGATAGGAGAGCAGGAAAAGTCCCGCCAAGCTAGAGCTGTTGTCTGCCCTTTTTGAAGGGTAAGTTTTGTAAGGACGGTTAGAATTTGGGGAAATGTCCCTAGATATGATTTTTGGGATGTATATATTAAAATACAGTGATTGTAGTGACTCTGGCATATATTGTGATATGTGATATTGAGATATATATAATTGTATGTTTCCTGCTGCCTAGGCTTCCGTTGGTTGTCCTGATGACCCACGGGTTCAGGTAACTTATGATCTGCTGAGCTGGAATATGAATATGTGATATTGATGTTAAAATATATATATATATATATATATATATATATATAATAAATGGGAAAATAAGCAGGTCGTCACAATACATGATAATATACAGTTCAATGTAAATAGATTGATAGCATGTTCTGTAACATTGTAAAAACATACGGCATTGCGTCGTTTACTTTCATATCTGTGGCCTTATGCCAAAATCATACATACGACCTTGCGCTGAAATCATATATCATACACGACCTTGCGCCGACTATCAATCACGGCATTGTGCCGAATATTTCATACATATCATTCTGAATAAATAATTCATTTATCATGTATTTTAAAATCATAATGTACCGCATTATTTTATGATCTCTAAAAACATACTTTATTCGTAAAATTTTCATACATAATATGTAATGTCCCCCATTAAAATATAACAAAATACCTCAAATGGTCAACCCAAACCCGTGGGTAGCGGGGACACCTGCCAAACACAACAGAAAAACCTAGCAGCAGTAAAAATAAAATCACAATCATCCAACCATAATGTATAATACCAGAGCTTTCTATTAACATTAATATACTGTTTATATGTACAATCTCCAAAAAGGCAAAAACAACACTAGGACCATACAACAAAAATCTCCTAGTCTTAGTTCAAAGCTTACCCTTCTAGTAGGGAAGCTCCACTTACTCAACGGCGGCATTGACCCGCCAATTTCTCTAGATTTCTTGAAAAATATATCAATGTTGGGGGTGAGACATTTCTCAGTAAGGGAAAATAAACTAAATACAGCTGTGTGGTAACATGAATATTTAGTGCAATTTTACATATACTGTACATTTCATAAGTCAAAAAACATTCGTTATATCATTCGAAATAATCATACATTTTTCATATATGCTAATAACTCGTAACGTACATAAACATCTGCTATAACTGTAATACTTGAAAATCAACCCAGGATGAATAGCTAGCTAATGTCATGTATTACCTCCTATGACGGATTGTGCAGCCTGAAGGCGGGACCCAATAATGGCTGGCCGACCACTGTCGAATCCAATATGTCTGTAAGTACGATGAGCCTGCCACACCCTGGTCCGGACTGCCAGGTGGACGTCCACACTTTACTAAAAGCCACATCGACCATCCATCTCCCATCCCCTCGTGGGATGGTTAGCACTAATACGACCTCATGCCAAAATCTGATCTACCCATAGCTACGGTACCGAGCTCCTGGTCTGAACTAAACTAACATCCTAGTTGTAATAACATATAATACATGAACATACATAACATCAACACGGCCTCGTGCCGAAAACATAGATACGGCCTCGCACCAAAATCATACATATGGCCTCGTGCCAAAATCATAGTGAATATATATATGGCCTCGCGCCAATAACATAAATACGGCCTCGTGCCGATAACATAATAATACGGCCTCACGCCGATAGCATAATAAATACGACCTTGCGCCAATAGCATAATAAATACGGCCTCGCGCCGATAACATCAATACGGCCTCGTGCCGAATCGTTTCAGGTATTTACATTCTAAAAATAACTTTTTTATCATATATTCGTCAAACTCAATATAGCATAACTTATCTTTCCAAAATACCTGAAAATGTGTTTTACATGTAAAAGCATACATATCATATCTCATTTCACGTAAAATAATATTCATGCCACACATGCTCTATTAAAAGTCATACTTCATATTCTAAAATCGTGCTTTTCTATCGTCTCATACATACATATACATTTCATCATAATGGCAGTATTTCCCAAACGTACATTTCATCTATAATATATAGGTATATCATATGCTTTTCTGAAAATAAATTTACTCATAATCAATAATAATTTGCATGGAAAATAATTGTTTTAGTTTATTCCCTTACTTGGTTACTGAGAAAGCCCCTACAATTTCCTAGCCTAACCCCCGTAGGATTTTCTGATAAATATCCTGAAACTAAAAATTCTCAGCATTAAACATCAATATTTTCATGTGTATATCAATTCCTATAACTATCACAAAGTCTAATTTGACTTAAAAAACCTTACCTCAACCTAGGGATGATTTCCAACTTTGTTTTCTCGACGATCCGCTCCGACAAACTCGCAAAGATCTTCGATCCAGCGACTGGCGGGGCCAAAATCGAAGAGAGAAAGTGAGAGAGCCGAAGAGGAGAGAGAGGAGCGTGAAAAATGAATAAAAAATTGGATTTTTGATATTTATAGACGGTAGAATTCGTCGACGAGTTCTTCACAAATTTTGTCGACGAAATCCACTCCTCGTTGACGAAATTCAGTCAGCTCCGAACCCCTCTTGGTATTTCTTCGTCGACAAAGCCTTGTGTTCGTCAACGAAATCCTTTAAGCCTTTGTCGATGAAATCCTGTGTTCGTCGACGAAGCGTGGCAGCTTCCCTTTTTATTTTTGTTTCCATTCCCTTTTCTTAATTAGTTAAATTTCATTTAAAAATTCGGGTTGTTACATAATACCTTTCATGTAAAATAAAATTCATGCCACACAATGTTGAATAAATCATACATTTCATTCTAAAATCATATTTTCTAATATTTCATACATATATATACATTTCAACATAATAGCGGTATTTTCCCAAATATGTATTTTTACCAATCTCCATATATATATATATATATATATATATATATATATATATATATTATACATGCTTCTCGAAAATAAATTTTCTAATAAATAATAATATAGTTTGTATGAAAAATAACTGTTTTAATTTATTTCCTTACCTAAAACTGAAAAGAAACCCCCTAAATGCACTAGTCCTGCACCCATAGGGTTCCTCGTTCAACACCCTGAAAACGACAACTGTCATAACTAAACTTCAGTATTTTTTTGTGAATATCATTTCTTATAACTATAGTAAGACCAAATTTTTCATAAAAAATCTTACCTTAAACCAAGGATGAATTTCAATTTAATCCCACCAATGATCTGCTCCAGCAAATTTGGAGGAAACTTTCCTAGGAGCGTCGTGGTGGCCTCAGATCGTTGATTGGGCGAATGATGGAGCCGAAATCAAAGAGAGAGAAGAAAGAAACCGTAGGGAGGAGAGAGAGCGAGAGAGAGAGAGAGAGATTTCTGCCAATTTTTTTGCATAAAATCTGAGGTTTGCACTATTTATACCATGGGCTTCGTCGACGAACCACGTCACCTCGTCGACAAGGTCAATAGACAATTCGTCGATGAACTCTTCCCTTCATCAACGAACTCTCCCCTTCATCGACGAAATTCAAAGGCCCAAAATATCCCCTCGGTATCTTCTCATCGACGAGGCCCACCTTCGTCGACGAAGCCTGTTGCCTTCTTTTGCTTCTGTTTCCCATTTCCCTTTCTCTTATTATTTAAATACCATTATTCTTTGGGTCATTACAAACATACTGAACTGTTATGTTTGTGAATGAACTATGAAAACTGAAATTCCATTATGTTAGCTGAAAATGTGGAAAAAAAAGTGTCGGTTAATCACCGAGCTTTTAAATGTAGAAAGGGTTGAATCGAGAGTGTTTGTGCCGGTTAAAACCATTGACTGATAATCCATGAAAGATTGCATGATTACGGTTGTGAAAATATTGGAACTATACAGGTTGTTTTGTTTTATTGTAAATTATATATATGATTGATTAAGACTACAACTTGTTACTAAAGGAGTTGAAAGACACTCCGAAGGAGTTGAAAGATACTCCAGGTTATCTGAGGCTTTAAATAGCTAAAGGCGCGGTTCCGTTGCTGACTGAGGTACAGTGCAACCACACATGTGAATCAGTGTGGGTATCGAGATAGTTGACTTGTAGGAGTGTATGGGGCCACTGGTGAAATAATAGACCACATCGACTATCCATCCTCACGTTACTTCGTAAAGCAGTGTTAACACAATATCATGATGATCATGAACACATAACAGTGGTGCCGTGCAAGTGCTAGCCTAAACCAAGCCAACCAGGTTCTGATAACATATAGCATAAAATCAAATTGTGATACATGGATATTTCACACTATTAATTGCCAAATCAATATTATCACATCATTTTGCATATATATACATCATGAAAATCATTGGCCCATACGCCGGCATTTCATATTTTACTATAGCTCGTCCTATATGCTAGCAAATCATATCCATAGTATAACGACCCGAAAAATAATGGTATTTAAATAATAAAGAGAGAGGGAAATGGAAATAGAAATAAAAGGAGGCAGTGGGCTTCATCGACGAACGCGACATTGCATTTTGGATGGAATAACTCGAAAGATTTTCCACAGGGCTTCATTGATGAACACAGGGAGTTCATTGATGAGTGCATAAGGGGACCTTGTCGACGAAGCCACGCCTCGTCGATGAGAAGATACCGAGAAGGGTTTTTGGGACAGACTGAAATTTGTCGACGAGGGAGGAAGTTCGTCGACGAAATTATTGAAGGACTCATCGACGAGGTGACATGGCTCGTCGACGAATCTCGCAGTATAAATAGTGCTTAAACTCAGTTTTACGCAGAATTTCAGCGCTGCTCTCTTCTCTCTCTCTCTCTCTCCTACAGTCCCTTCCTCTTCTTTCTTCGATTTCGGCCCTGTCAGTCACCGGATTGACGATATGAGGCCACCACGATGCTCCTGGCGGAGTTCTCTTCAAATCTGCCCGAGCAAATCGTCGGTGGGGAAAAGTTGGAATTCATCCCAAATTCAGGGTAAGATTTTCATTCGGAATTTGGCTTTCTAGCAGTTGTAGACGTAAAAATAGTGACATTTTGTTCTGGCAAAAATTATTTTCAGGGTGTCGAGTAGGAAACCCTGCGGGTGTAGAACCCGTCTTAGTAGGAGATTTTAGCTGGAGTCGGGTAAGGGAAATATGTTATGCTAGACAATTTTACTATGTTTCAATATAAACTATACATTTTTTTATTAGATAATTATTCACGATAGAAATTTATACAGTTTATCATTTATGTATAACATGCTTAAAATTATTGTGTGGCTTGAGAATGTGGGTATAGTAAAGAAATATATTTATAATATTTTTAGGATATGTTTTACAGAATAAACAGCTGGTGTTTATGTTTTATAGTAATTACAAAATACCATGATTATACAGTTTTTAGTACCATGATTATATAGTTTCTAGTACCATGACTTACAGATTATAGTTCAGTTCAGAAATACAGTTGACACAGTACAGTTTATTTCATTGTCATGGTTAATACAGTTATTTCAGAATCATAGTAAATCAAATAGTTGTATATAGAGACGTATTATATAGTATCAGACCCTGTTGGACCATACAGTTACAGAGTACGGTACCGTAGCTACATACAGTTTACAGAGTGCAACCACCTATTCAGATAATATGTGGTAGTAGGTCGATCGTATAGTGCCCTGACATGGATAGGCTCCCCATCAGATATGGGTTGAGGAGGGCAGATCAGACTGAGGGAGTATAGTGGTTTACCCTAGTCGGCCAGCCAGAGTAGATCCCGCCTACGAGCCATACAACCCTGTCATGAGGGGTTAAATCATGACACAGAATTATCCACAGAGAAGTTTTCAGTTATTATTATGTATATACAGATTTGAAGAGATAGAGAATATACTTATGTACATTAGAACTATTTTGACTAGTAACCTAAAATTACAGATATGTTAAGCAATATGGAATTGGTGGTGGTTTCTGTTATTTGTATATTATTCATAGATCTAGTTATACATGATTATATAGAAACATATTTTTATAGTACTGTAGCTCATTTGGCACACACTAGTAATAGCATATTTCATCTTACTGAGTGTTGGCTCATCCCAATTACTTTAACATTTTTCATGTGATCCAGGTAGGCGAGCAGATCAGGCTCGCAGATAGAGGGGCTCAGTATTGCCCTGATATTAGTGTGAGTATTTTTGGGAATATTTTTGTATAGCCCTATCCAGTTGAGGATATTTTTGGGGAACAGTTATATATGTATATTTTGGGAAACAATTTAGCACTCTGGTACTGTATGTAATTATATATGGTTATGTTTATTTGATTTCCGTTTCTCCCTGCTTAGGTGAATGGTTGGGTTAATCCAGTTTGGTATCAGAGCATTATAAATTTCATAGTATATGAAAAAAAAACCCCCATTTAAATAGCAGGTCGTTACACATAGCTCGACCCATACACCGGTAAAACATATCCATAACTCAACCCGTACACTGGCAAAACATATCCATAGCTCGACCCGTACGCCGAAAAAACATATAAAACTCTCAACCCGTACGCCATTTTTCATTATTTAAAACAATTTCATATCATTATCATATTCTCAGAAAATAGTAATTCATCATAAAATCTACTCATGCCACACAAAATGAGTATTTTGTATAATCAGAACATATTATCATTTTCAGTAGTGTTTCCCAACATAATGCATATATATTTATGAAATCAAATGCTATACAATTTTACTCATAATTTTTGTAAAACAACTAGCTTAGTTTATACCCTTACATGATTCCTAAAAAGCCAAAAAAAAAAAAAAAAAAAAAAACAGTCCTGCACCTGCAGGGTTCCCCATTCAACACCCTGGAAACAATATTCTCCAAAACTAAATTTCAGTATTTCTACGCGTACTACGCTTTCTACAACTGTCGTAAAGTGAAAAAATTAGTAGAAAGTCTTACCCTAGATTTGGGATGAATTTTGAACTAGCCCCACCAAATGCAGAGAACTTTCCTAGGAGCATCATGGTGGCCTCGGATCATCGAACCGGCAAAAGATCAGCCCAAGATCTTAGAGAGAAGTAAGGGGAGACAAAATGAGGAGTGAGAGAGAGATTTTCGCAGGGTTTTCGGCCATAAAATGAAGGTTTGGCCTATTTATACACTGGTCTTCGTCGATGAGCCACGTCACCTCGCCGGCGAGGTCAAGCAGGACTTTCGTCGATGAACTCTCTCCTCGTCGATGAAATTCAGAATCACCCAAAACTCTCTCCTGGTATTTTCTCGTCGACGAAGAATACCCTCATCGACGAGCCCAATATGTCACGTCGTCGACGAACGCTGCTTTGCCCCCTTTTTAATTTCCTTTTCTCCCTCTTTATTATTTAAATACTATAATTTCTCTAGGTCACTACAGTGGTTACACCCATAATGTAACAACCTACTAAATTTCTTTTTTTTTTTTACGAATAAATACTATGAAATTCCACTGCTTCATTATTTTCTAATTAATATAAAACTATCAACCTAAGCAGCGAGAAGCTGAAATTATATAACCATAACCATATATATACAATACCAGAGTGCCAGAATATTTCCAAATGTACATATACAATTATTCTCAAAATGCCCTCAACTGAAACTAAGGCTACACAAAAATACCCTTTTTTTCCCAAAACACTCACCCTACTGGTAGGGTAGCACTGTAGCCCTCTCTATCTGCGAGCCTGCTCTGCTCGTCTAACTAGATCACCTAAAAAATATTAATTTAATGGGATGAGACGATGCTCAGTAATACAAAATATACTATTGCTAATGTGTGGCAAATGAGTTACAATACTATGAAAATCTAATTCTATATAAGCATGTATAACTAAATTTGCAAATACAATACAAGTAATATAAATCACCACCTTTAACCATGTTGCTTAACATATCCATATTTTAGGTTTCTATTCATAATACTTTTAATGTACATAAGTATAATTTCCTGTTTCTGTGAAACTGTACATACATAATAATAACTGAAAACTTCCCTGGATGGATAACTGTATGTCATGATTTAACCCCTCATGACAAGGTTGTGCGGCCCATAGGTGGGATTTATCACTGGTTGTCCTACCAAGATAAACCACTATACTCCGTCAGTCAGATCAGCCCCCCTCAACCCATATATGATGGGGTGCCTGTCCACAACATAGGCACGATCGACTTATCTACCACATATTATCTAAATATATGGTTGCACTCTGAACTATATATAGCTACGGTATCGTGTTTTGTAAACTGTATCTGTAATAGTCCATCAGGGTCTGATACCATATAATACGTTTCTGTATATAAATATCTGTTTTACCATGATTCTGTAATAACTGTATTAACAATGATGCTGAAATAAACTATTTCTATAACAACTGTATTTATGAAACTAACTGTAAATTTGTGTTATGGTATTGTAAACTATATAATCATGGTATTCTTAAATTGCTGTAAAACATATTTCCTATCTGTATATTCAGTAAACATAATCCTAAAAATTACTGTAAGACATGTTTCTGGACTATATCTATATTCTCAAGCCACACAGTAATTTAGAACATATTAAACATAATTGATAAACTGTATAAATTTTTGCTGTGAATGATAATCTGGTAAAAACGTATAATTTATACTGAAAACATACTAGAGTTGCCTAGCATAGCATATTTCTCTTACCTGATTCTTGCTAAAATCCCCTACTGTGACGGGTCCTGCACCCGCTAGGTTCCTCACTCAACATCCTGAAAATCAAATATCTCAGAACAAAATGTCACTATTTCTACATCTACTGCATTTCTTACAACTAATAGAAAGCCAAGTTTTGACAAAAAGGTCTTACCCTACATCTGGGATGAAATCCAACTTCATCCCATCGACGATATGCTCCAGCATACTTGAAGAGAACTTCCCCAGGAGTGTCGTGGTGGCCTCATATCATCGATCTAGCAACTAACGGGGCCGAAATCGAGGAGAAAGGGAGGAGCCGTAGAGGAGAAGAAAGGGAAGAATTTCGATGAGTTTTCTGCGATAAAACTGAGTTTAACACTATTTATATTGCGGCCTTCGTCGACAAGCCACGTCATCTCGTTGACAAGGTCACGAAGAAGGTTTGTCGACGAACACAATCTCCTTGTCGATAGTTTTAGAGTTTAGAAAACAGCCTCTCGGTATCTTCTCGTTGACAAAACATACCCTCGTCAACGAGACCCTATGTTATCCTCATCGACGGATTCCTTGTATTCGTCGACGAGTCCTTAATTAAATTCTTAGGTTATTACTTCCAAAGTGCAACATCGTCGATGAACGTTGCTGCCTTCTTCTGTCTCTGTTTCCATTTTCCTCCCTCTTTATTATTTAAATACTATTATTCTTTGGGTCATTACACATAAACCGTCTCAAGAGTTCATACATACACGCACTCCAGCATATCTCTGCTTCCAATTCCCAAGAAGCTTCCTCAACCTCTTGATTCTGCCACAATACCTTCACTAGTGGTATATCCTTGGTACATAACTTCTGAACTTCACAGTCCAGAATCTGAGCAAGTACCTCCTCGTACGCTAAAGTATTCCCAATTCCCAAGTCTTCGTAACTAATGACATGCGATGGATCTAGCATGTACCTCCTCAACATGGATACGTGAAACACATCGTGGATCCTCGAGAGTGCTAGGGGTAGTGCAATCATGTAGGCTACCAGACCCACTCGCTCAAGAACCCCAAATGGTCTAATATACCTCGGGCTCAGCTTGCCCTTCTTCCCAAATCTCATCACCCCTTTCATCAGAGCGATCCTAAAAAATACCTTACCCCCCACCTTGAACTCCAACTCTCGGCGGTGAACATGTCACTCTCCGAACCCTGAAATGAGAACCAGGGGTGAATTAAGTAACCTAACCTGTCTCTGTATCAATATAAAACATACATGATACCATATACAAGAGGGACCGACCCCGTGGGGTAACGGATGCCCTATATACATACATATAATATATGCCCATACTCATCAATATACGCAGCAGAATATGATTTTTCTTCACATCAAACTGTACCATACCAGAGTCTATACCATACAGGGTTAAACATACCTACAAATACCACACATACCACGGGTGTCTACAAAATCCATCAGAACAGCCCGGTTACAAAATTCGTACCTATCAGGTACTAACAGTAGCTAAACACACCCCCCCTTCCAGATGCTAGGATGCTAGTTTCGGCTACCCGAAGGACCTGAAAAACATTTGTATATATATTCGGGGTGAGACATCTCTCAGTAAGGGAGAAAACAGGTTATATCAGTGTGTGGCATACCAGTGTCATTTTCATACTTCATAACACATTCATACGACACAGTTTGAAACACATACGTATAGTTTCAAAACAAGTTCCATACATTCCCATACAATTCCATACAGTTCCAGTGTTTTCACAAAACCATTCCAGTTTATACAATACTCAAATACATACATACATACATATGGTCAGTGTCGTCACACTACTCACAAATGCACAAGTCACCTAGTCTCACAGCGGTTACGTTCCAACACATTAAACTACGAAGGTTTCTGACTCAGGCCCAATAGTGAATCCATTGCTACATATGCAACTACACAATGTCACCTGGTCTAACCCCGATTACGTTACCATGTGCAAACTACGCTGCGTCAACCTCGGCCCATTGTGGTCCGTTGCTACATTTGGTGACCAGCCGAATCATTCTGGTGATATTTCGCGCCCTGGATATAGAGCCAGCCACTCTTGCCCACGGTAGTTAGCCGTTACAGGGCACAGCGTACGGTAGTTAGCCGCCCCTAACTGTTACAACGTACGGTAGTTAGCCGCCCCTAACTATTACAGCGTACGGTAGTTAGCCGCCCCTAGTCGTTTCACAAAACCTGGAATCACTTTGGAACTTACGTCCCTATACATTTCAGCGTACGGTAATAAGCCTCCACATAGCTATTTTTCACAAATACCTGGAACAACATACAAACATACACACATATCACACTTATTTGGTTTATGGCAAATCATATCTTTTACAATTTCAAGTATACAATTTATGCAAATATGGATTACGGTCACCTCAATAATACAATTTAAATAACATAAACGGTTTTCCAATCAAATAAGAGATGATACCCGAAATCCCCAATTTTACCGAAAACTATAACTCAAAAATCCCGTGTTTTCACCTGATAGATTTCCCCAAATAAGTAGTTCGTAGCCTACAGGCTTACCGATCCTAATTTTGAAAATGAACTGATATAAACAGAATCCCCTTACCTCAACCTGAAACCAAACCACGAACTCTACGACCCTCAAAACTACGAACCGAGACTCCAAAATCTACAAACCACAATACTAAACATGCTTATAATCCATACTACTACACATATACCGAATTAGAAATGAAAACCGAGCCTTACCTCAATTTTGGCCCGAAACCCAAAAATGCTCAAACCGAGATTCCGATCCACAGAAGTTGTAGAGAATCCCTCCACGATCCTCATGGTAACCTCAGATTTCTAATTCTATTAACGATTGGCCAGAAAATCTAGAGAAAGAGAGAGAGAGAGAGAGAGAGAGAGAGAGAGAGAGAGAGAGAGAGTAGAGAAAACTTAATGAAAAAGAAAACAAATATCCCTTTTTTTAAGCCTTTGACCCGCCCGATTTTCATCGATGAAAAGTCAAGGATTTCATCGCGGATGTCGGTAGCCTCGTCGACGAAGTCTGATATTTAAACTTTTCCAGACCTCTCGGCTTTTTTTCGTCGACGAACCTCTGAATTTCGTTAACGAAAAGTCTACTACCTCTTTACATTTTATATTTTCCGAGTTCTTATAATCTCCCCTCCTTACAAAATTTCGTCCTCGAAATTTGCCATCTCTCATTACAATACATTCATACTACTACATACATACTCACTCTAAAACGAAACCAAACTGTCACGATAGACACATACGTACCCTAGAGGATACCAAGCTGTCACAATACATACATACTGATACCAAACGGTCACCATCCATACATACATTCTCTAGAGGACACGACGGCCATTTATACGCAACCCCGTTACAATACGTACATACACACTCTAGAGAATACGATGGCTATGATACCAAGCTTTTACGATACATACATACTCTACGAATATGGCGGCCATTTATACGCAGCCCCGTTACAATACATACATACATTCCCTCACTTATGACGGAGGAAAACACCGTGGTTACATACATACAAGTCTCGGGAGTTTACAATACAACAAGACCCACCGAAAGACTAACCACCAATACCATACGATAACAAGGTATTACATACATACATACTCATACTACCCTGCTATCAAAATACTACTCAAACAGCTGTGGATACTTCCATCGTATCTCCATTTCTAGTTCCCAAGAAGCCTCCTCTACCTCGTGGTTTCACCACAATACCTTCACTAACGGTATCTCTTTGGTACGAAGCTTCTGAACTTTACGGTCTAGAACCTGAACAGGTATCTCCTCATATGCTAAAGTATCCTCAAGCCCCAACTCATCGTAGCTGATAACATGTGAAGGATCCAACACGTACCTTCTCAGCATAGATACGTGAAACACATCATGGACCCTCGAAAGTTCTAGAGGTAATGCAACTCTATAGGCTACCAGACCCACTCGCTCAAGTACCTCGAATGGTCCGATATACCTTGGGCTCAACTTGCCATTCCTGCCGAATCTCATCACTCCTTTCATCAGAGCGATACGTAGAAAAACCTTACCTCCCACTTCGAACTCTAACTCATGGCGGCGAACATCCGCGTAACTCTTCTACCGACTCTAAGCTGATCTAATCCTCTCCCGGATCAAACCCACCTTCTCAGACGCCTGCTGCACAAGTTCAGGTCCTAAAACCTGACGTTCACCGACCTCATCCCAATACAAAGGAGATCGACACCTCTGACCATACAAAGCCTCGAACGGTGTCATCCCTATACTAGCCTGCAAGCTATTGTTATAGGCAAACTCCACTAGTGGTAGAAATTGAATCCAACTACCACCGAAGTCCAATACACAAGCCCGTAACATATCCTCCAAGATCTGTATCATCCTCTCCGACTGTCCATCAGTCTGGGGGTGGAACGCTATACTGCAAGTAAGCTTCGTCCCCGATGCTTCCTGCAAGCTCTTCCAGAATCGAGAAGTAAACCTCGAATCCCGATCCAAAACAATGGATACAGGAACTCCGTGCATTCTCACAATCTCATGCACGTACATATCAGCTAGTCTACCCAAAGGGTAGCTAACCTTCATTGGTATAAAGTGAGCAGATTTTGTCAACCTGTCCACAATTTCTCAAATAGCATTCTGTCCGTGAAGCGCTGTCGGTAATTCGGTAACAAAATCCACGAAAATATGCTTCCATTTCCATACCGGAATAGGCAAAGGCTGCAATGGCCCTGCCGGCCTCTGATGTTCAGCTTTCACTTGCTGACACGTCAGACACTGCTCCATAAATCGAGCAATATCCCTCTTCATACCACTCCACCAGAAGGACTCGCGCAAATCCCGATACATCTTCGTACTACCCGGATGTACTATATACAAATAACGAAGTGCTTCCTCCAGAATCATCTTTCTGATCTCCTCATCATTTGGAACACACAGCCTGGTCCCAAACTTCAACACACCTCTGTCAGAGATGTTAAAATTTGCAGCCAGACCCTGCTATACTTTCTTTACAATCCCAACTAACTCCGCATCACTAGCCTGTGTAGCCTTAATACGTTCAAACAAAGTCGGTTGAATCACCAAGCTAGCAATGAAAGCTCGATGATCACCAAGCACCAATTCTACGCCAAGGCTTTCCAGATCTCGCCTGACATGATGCTGAGCTACAACTGCATGTTCTGACTTACAACTCAACGCATCTACTACCACATTAGCCTTTCCTGGGTGATAGCTGATCGTACAATCGTAGTCCTTAATCAATTCTAGCCACCGCCTCTACCTCATATTCAGCTCCTTCTGCATGAAAAAGTACCTGAGGCTTTTGTGGTCCATGAAGATCTCATACTGCACCTCGTACAAATAGTGTCGCAAGATCTTCAGTGCATATATCACGGCAGCTAACTCTAAATCATGCGTAGGGTAATTCTTCTCATATTCTTTCAATTGTCGAGAAGCATATGCCACTACCTTACCCTGCTACATAAGCACACATCCCAAACCCTTCAGAGACGCGTCGCTATAAATCACATACCCACCATCCCCTGAGGGAATAGTCAATACTAGAGCAGTCACCAACCGGTGTTTCAATTCCTGAAAGCACTGCTCGCAATCACTAGTCCACTTAAACTGAACTCCCTTCCTGGTTAATCGTGTTAGAGGCCCAAACAGTTTAGAGAAACCCTCTACGAACCAACGATAATAACCAGCTAGTCCTAGAAAACTCCGAACCTCCTGCACACTCTTCGATCTAACCCAGTCAACCACAACTTCGATCTTGCTAGGATCAACAAAGATACCGCCCTCAAACACCACATGGCTTAAGAACGCGACCTGATTCAACCAGAACTCACACTTCGTCAGCTTAGCGTACAACTTCTTTTCTCGCAACCTCTGTAGCACTAACCTCAAATGACCCACATGCTCTTCCGTACTCCTCGAGTATACCAGAATGTCATCTATAAACACCACCATGAACCGATCTAAGTACTCAATGAAAACCCTGTTCATCAGATCCATGAACACCGCCGGCGCATTCGTCAACCCGAAAGGCATGACTAAGAACTCGTAGTGGCCATATCTGGTTCAGAAAGCGATTTTCGCTACATCCTCTGTTCTAACCCTTACCTGATGATATCTTGACCGCAAATCGATCTTAAAAAAGACCTGCGTCCCCTGCAACTGGTCAAAGAGATCATCTATACGAGGCAAAGGGTAAAGGTTCTTCACCATCACTTCGTTAATCTCATGGTAATCAATGCACATACACATCGACCCGTCCTTCTTCTTCACAAATAATATTGGAGCTCCCCAGGGTAAAACACTAGGTCGAATGAATCTCCTGTCCAGTAATTCCTGCAACTGCTGCTTCAACTCCCGAAGTTCTGCTGGAGCCATCCGGTACGGAGTTTTAGAGATCGGTGCCTTACCAGGCAGCAACTCAATCGTAAACTCCACCTCACGATCCGGAGGTAAACCGGATATATCATCTGGAAACACATCCGGAAAATCGCTGACCACTCGAATATCCTCAAGTCTCAACTCATCCCGCGGCAGTTCCTGCACACAAGCTAAGTACCCCTAACATCTGTCCAAGAGTAACCTCCCCGCCTGTAGTGCCGATAAGATCTGTGGCGTCGAACGCACACACGATCCCACAAACTCATACTCCTGCTTCCCAAGAGGTCTGAATACTACTACCTTCTTCTGACAATCTATCACCGCATAATTGGAGAATAACCAATCCATTCCCAGTATAACATCAAAACCCAACATGTCGTACACCACAAGGTTTGCTGGTAACTATCTATCTTGAATCACAACTCGACAATTTTCTAACATCTTACTACAAACTGATACACTCCCAGTTGGCGTAATCACAGACAACATCTCATTCATCACACATGTTTCTGCCTCACATAATTTCACAAAACTAGCAGATATGAACGAATGGGTTGCCCCCGAATCAAATAAAACAACAGCTTTATTAAAAAGCAATAACATGGTACCTATCACCACGTTCCCAGTGTATTCCGCATCTGTTGGAGTAAGTGAATATACTCTTGCCGGAGCCATTGCCAGAGCCGTGGTTGCCTAATAATTTCCCCGAGGCACCTGATTACTCCCACGGTTCTGGCTCGGTGCAGGCATAATCCTTCTCTATTCCGAACAATACTTCGCCATGTGGCCTAATTGGCCACAGTTGAAGCAAACACCTCTGAATGGCTAACACTCGCCTTCGTGCCATTTATGGCACTTCGCGCACAGTGCGGAGGATGGATTCCCCTGAGAACTCAGCCGCTCGGTGTTCTACCGATACCCGGAACTATAGCTCTTCTTCTTCTTCCACGATCCCTACCGAGAACTACTCTTAGGACCAGAAAATACTGGCCTCTTCCCCTGTACCTATACAACCTTATCTCCTCGAAGGTCGGTCTCAACTATAGTGGCTTTATCCACCAGAATAGAAAGTTCACGAATCTGCAGCATCCCCACAAGATGGCGGATGTCTTTCCTCAGACCCTTCTTGAACCTCCGAGCCTTCTCCTGCTCATTCGGAACTAAGTATGGTGCAAATCGAGATAACTTGATGTATCTGGAAGCATATCTCTACACCGACAAAGTCCCCTGCATCAGGCTTGAAAACTCATCAGCTTTCGCATCCCGAGTGGAGACTAGAAAGTATCTCTCGAAGAATACCTCCTTGAAGGGGCCCCACGTCATATCAGATGAACCAGCTCTCTGCCTCTCAAGCAGACTCACCGCTGTCCACCATCGCCCTGCCTCCCCAGCCAGTTGGAAGGTAGCGTACAAGACCTTCTGCTTCTCAATGCAGTGGAGGACTCACAAAATCCTCTCGGTCTTCTTAATCCAATCTTTCGCCACAATCGGATCCGGTCCTCCCGTAAATGTCGGAGGGTGCATGCGTGTGAACCTCTCGATGGTACACCCCGCACCAGTAGGAGAGCTCTCGCGTCTCCTAACACTCCACCCAATTTCCCAAATCACCTGTCTCGCCATACTACGAGACACAAAAGGAGACTCATCACTTGTCGTCTCCTCGGTGCCACTTTCCAAGTTATTATCCATGGGCTCCATACTAAAAACAGAATAGGAATCGGTTAGAATCTCTACAACCCATACAGTTAACACAATGATCTACTCTAATCATGTTAACTACTTCCTGCCTGGTCCAGATCTGTTCAATCACACCGACACAAAAGTCATCAATGATCTGCCCTGCTTTTACTAGAATCGTCATCCTAGGAAAAACACGGAATACAGTCGACAATTCCTGGTCTAGCAACCGAACAACCCACAACCAACTCTACCTATATACACATCCTATACTCTGGTATGTACACATCAATACTCCTAACCAAGTCTACAAGACCTAATAACTTGGTTAGCTCTGATACCAAGTTGTCATGCCCCGAACCCTGAAATGGGACCCAATGGTGAATTAAGTAACCTAACCTATCTCTGTATCAATATAAAACATACATGATACCATATACAAGAGGGTCCGACCCCGTGGGGTAACGGATGCCCTGTATACATACATACAATACATATCCATCCTCATCAATATACGCAGCAGAATACGATCTTTCTTTACATCAAACTGTACCATACCAGAGTCTATACCATACAGGGTTAAACATACCTACAAATACCATACATACCACGGGTGTCTACAAAATCCATCAGGACAACCCAGTTACAAAATCCATACCTATCAGGTACTAACAGTAGCTAAACACACCCCCCCCCTTCCAGATGCTAGGATGGTAGTTTTGGTTACCCAAAGGACCTGAAAAATATTTGTATATATATTAGGGGTAAGACACCTCTCAGTAAGGGAGAAAACAGGTTATATCAGTGTGTGGCATACCAGTGTCATTTTCATACTTCATAACACATTCATACGATACAGTTTGAAACACATACGTACAGTTTCAATACAAGTTCCATACATTCCCATACAATTTCATACAGTTCCAGTATTTTCACAAAACCATTCCAGTTCATACGATACTTAAATACATATATACATACATATGGTCAGTGTCGTCACACTACTCACAAATGCACAAGTCACCTAGTCTCACAGCGGTTACGTTCCAACACATTAAACTACGAAGGTTTCTGACTCAGGCCCAATAGTGAATCCATTGCTACATATGCAACTACACAATGTCACCTGGTCTAACCCCGATTACGTTACCATGTGCAAACTACGCTACGTCAACCTCGGCCCATTGTGGTCTGTTGCTACATTCGGTGACTAGCCGAATCATACTGGTGATATTTCGCACCCTGGATATAGAGCCGGCCACTCTTGCCCATGGTAGTTTGCCGTTACAGGGCACAGCGTACGGTAGTTAGCCACCCCTGGCTATTTTGGCGTACGGTAGTTAGCCGCCCCTAACCGTTTCACAAAACCTAGAATCATTTTGGAACTCACGTCCCTATACGTTTCAGCGTACAGTAATAAGCCGCCACATAGCTGTTTTTCACAAATACCTGGAACAACATACAAACATACACACATACCACACTTATTTGGTTTATGGCAAATCATATTGTTTACAATTTCAAGTATACAGTTTATGCAAATATGGATTACGGTCACCTCAATAATACAGTTTAAATAACATAAACGATTTTCCAATCAAATAAGAGATGATACCCGAAATCCCCAATTTTCCTGAAAACTATAACCCAAAAATCCCGTGTTTTCACCCGATAGATTTCCCTAAATAAGTAGTCAAAACATACATACGATCATAGCCTACAGGCTTACCGATCCTGATTTCGAAAATGAACTGATATAAACAGAATCCCCTTACCTCAACCCGAAACCAAACCACGAACTCTACGACCCTCAAAACTACGAACCGAGACACTAAAATCTACAAACCACAATACTAAACATGCTTATAATCCATACTACTACACATATACCGAATCAGAAATGACAACCGAGCCTAACCTCGATTTTGGCCCGAAACCCGAAAATGCTCGAACCGAGATTTCGATCCACAGAAGTTGTAGAGAATCCCTCCACGATCCTCGTGGTAACCTCAGATTTCCGATTCTATTAACGACTGGCCAGGAAATCTAGAGAGAGAGAGAGAGTTTAGAAAGAGAGAGTAGAGAAAACTTAATGAAGAAGAAAACAAATATCCCTTTTTTTAAGCCTTTGACCCGCCCGATTTTCGTCGACGAAAAATCAAGGATTTCATCGCGGATGTCGGCAGCCTCGTCGACAAAGTCTGATATTTAAACTTTTCCAGACCTCTCGGCTTTTCTTCGTCGACGAACCTCTGAATTTCATCGACAAAAAGTTTACTGCCTTCGTCGACGAAATCTTTAGAAATTCCTTTTTATATTTTTCGAGTTCTTATAAAACATCTGCATAACTCTTCTCCGACTCTAAGCTGATTTAATCCTATCCCAGATCAAACCCACCTTCTCAAATGCCCACTACACGAGTTTAGGTCCTAACACCTGACGTTCACCAACCTCATCCCAATACAGAGGAGATCGACACCTCCGACCATACAAAGCCTCAAACGGTGCCATTCAATTCCTGATCCACCTCATCCTCTCGGATGCCGGTCTCAATCACTATGGCCTTATCCACCAAAATCGAGAACTCGCATATCTGAAGCATACCTACTAGCCTACGGATATCCTTCCTCAAGCCCTTCTCGAACCTTTGTGTCTTCTTATATTCACTCGAGATCAAACACAGCGCAAAGCAGGATAGCTCTATATACCGAGCAGCATACCCCTGCATCGTTATATCTGTGACGTCCCGATTTTTTCGTACAAATTTTTTTCCCCACTAATAAATAAATAAATTTATATTCACTCTTCATCCAAAACACTCACAAATCGGCGACTTCAACAATCATACTACCATTTATATGACCCGACCCGCATTGGGTATCGGGTAAAAAGTCATTTCATTATTACAACCTAACAGCGGAAGACAGTATAATTACATTATCCAGAATACAATACCCAGAGTATCTACACACACATATATACATCACCATCACAAACTTAAATCAACCCAACTCTAGGGGAAATTACACATCCCCTAATCCAAAAACTCGCCTTGTGTGTCAGGGTCCCAACTCCCTATGGTCACTGAACTCTATCACCTGGTCTAACACTATTCCCTAAAAAATTTAGATAATTGGGGTGAGACACATCTCAGTAAGAAGGAATAAATTATTTACGGTGTGTAGCCATATTAGTTCAGTTATAACATGCTTTATTTTTTTCAAAACAACATTTTATCTGAGAAAATACACTAATATTCACATTCACATAATCATATAGATATACAACACAAGCTCTTATAAGCTTTAAAACCATTTCTCAAGTTTATTCATTTCCAACACACATAATTACCCGCGAAGTTCCTGAGAATAGGGAAGATTGTCTGCCCATACAGGTAGCTTCCCTCTGCCCTAACACGTTATGCAGCCAAGAATGGCCACATCTAATACCTATCAGGGTACTCACTTTACTTAATAAGCCCTCAAGCGAAGAGTTTCACTTCGCCTCAATTATTTATTTTATAAAACACACACTCTTTCATTTTTAATAATTATTTCTCATTTTAACTCATTACATATCTATGTATACATTAATTCACATTTATGTACTTTACATAATACATTAGATCACATAATTCCAATTCTCAACACATTCACGATTTTCCTAACCTTCCTAGGCTCCATATACCTCAAATTAATATTTAAACTAGCATTTAACAGCCCCACTTAATTTTCTGAATTTTACCTGCGGGTCCCAAAATTACACCTACAACGCTCACTCGGACCTTAAATTTCAGAAATCCTACTTCAACCCTAGATGCTCAACATTTTAGCATTTCCAAATTAATTCTAATTAATTAAAAATAAGCCCCTTAATAACCCTCGTACCATAAATTTGGGGTTTTACCCACGACGACCCCACGAGAATTCCGTCCTACTACACTTGTAGAGAATCATTCCTAGATTCTCGTGGCAGTGTCTATTCGTCAATCGGGCTTATAATTTACAAGAAATTAAAGAAAAATAGAAAATTGGCTTACCCCAGGAGATACGTTTACGCCACTCCTACCACCGATCCGCTCCAGTAGAAATGACAGCAGCGAATAATGGAATCCGGCGGTATCATTTGATTCTCGGTCAGGCAAGAATCTACCATGTAACTAAGGAGAGAGGGAGAGAGAACGAGAGGAGAGAGAGAGAGAGAATTGTGGGGAGGGCTCTGCGCAGGTTCTCTAAAGAAGAAGAAGAATTAAAAAAACATCCCAAAGCTTCTCAGCTTCGGGATAATAATAATAATAATAATAATATATTTAATTAATATCAATAATAATATATTTTATTAATAAAAATAAAAATAAATTTTAATTATTTTTTTCTTTTTTTTAAACTTGATTAATTAATTTTTTTTTTTTTTTTTGGAATCACTCCACTAATCTTGTATATCCCTTTTTGGGGTTATTATAATATCTCCCTACGACAGAGCAGAAAACTCATCCGCCTTAGCATCGCAAATGGAGGCTGGGAAGTATCTCTCAAAGAACACCTCCTTGAAACGGCTCCAAGACATCTCTGAAACACCAGCTCTCTGCTTTTCCAATAGACTCACCGCAGTCCACCAATGCCCCGCCTCCCCAGCCAGCTGGAAGGTAGCGTATAGGACCCTCTATTTATCTATGCAGTGGAGGACTTCTAGAATTCTCTCGGTTTTCTCAACCCAATCCTCGGCCATCGTTGGATCGAGTCCTCCTGAAAACGTTAAAGGGTGCATACATGGGAACCTCTCAATGGTACACCCCGCAGTAGTAGGAGAGCGTTCGCATCTCCTAACATTCTGCCCGATCTCCCTCATAACCTGCCTCATAAAACCTCGAGGCACTGACAGAGACTCATCGCTCGCAGTCTCTTCATAGCCACTTTCCAAGTTATTATCCTTGGCTCCATTCTGAGAATACAATAGGAACCTATTAGTACTCCTACAACAAGTACGGTTAACACAATTATTTACCGCAAATCATGTTAACTACTACCTCACAGGTCTAGGCCTATCCTATCGCACTGTCATGAAATTCATCAATGGTTTGCCATGATTTTATTAAAATCGTCATTTCAAGAAAAACACGAAATACTGCCAATGAGCCCCTATCTAGTAACAAAACAACCCTCAACCTACTCTACCCATTTTCCACATCCTATACTCTGGTATGTATGATGGGTGGAGAGGAACACTCAGTCACTGGATGTGACTGAAACTCAGTGAGGATAAATACCAAACAAGTATATTTCAATATGAAAAATAATACAGAGGAATTCAAACAACAAAATCTCTCGCTCACTCACTGGCTTTCAACTCTCAACACACCACATTTACAATGCACACACACTCACCTATTTATAGCAATTACAGAAAATAGATAATCAACAATGGTGGGTGCAAATCTTCAATAGAGGTGGGCTGGTAGGTGGAGTAGGTTGCCTGCAAATCTCCAATGTCCACAACGGTGGGCTGCCGGTCTTCAATGGAGGTGGGCTGCCGGTCTTCAAGTTTAATCTTCAACATCCCCCCTTAAACTTGACTCTCCTAATTTTGTCATTCCAAGCATTGTCTTCAGTCTTGCAAAATTATCATGTCTGAGTGGTTTTGTGAAAATGTCAGCAATCTGATCATACGTTCTGCAAGATATCAATTCCACTTCTTTCTTCTTGACATGCTCCCTGATAAAATGATACCGAGTATCAATATGTTTACTTCTTTCATGGTAAACTGGATTTTTCGCAAGTGCAATCGCTGATCGGTTGTCGATGAAAACTTCTGTGGGGGTTACCTTCAAGAAATCCCAGATACTTCAGTACATTCCTAATCCATATACCATGACAAACAGCCGAGCTGGCAGCAACATACTCAGCTTCACATGATGACAACGTTACGATGGGTTGCTTCTTTGAAGACCATGTAAACGCTGTATCTCCCATGAAAAATGTGAATCCAGTTGTGCTTTTTCTTTCATCAAGATCTCTTCCCCAATCGCTATCTGAATAGCCAATAAGTCTGCAATTACCTCTTGATGAATAAAACATACCATCGGTGATGGTACCTTTGACATATCGGAGTATTCTTTTCGCTGCATTCAGGTGGGAATGGTCAGGAGTCTCCATGTACCTGCTGACAAGTCCAACTCCGTAGAGTATATCTGGTCTGGTGCACGTCAAATACCTCAAGCTTCCAACCAGACTCTTAAAATATGTGGGGTCAACATCTCCTTGCTCATTCTTTCTCAACTCCAATCCTGTTTCAACTGGAGTTGTCACTGGGTTGCATTTGTCCATCCCAAACTTCTTCAATATTTCTTTTGCATAGTGGCTCTGGGAGATAAAAATTCCTTTCTCGCTTTGCATGACTTCTATGCCAAGAAAATGAGCCATCTGGCCAATATCTGTCATTTCGAATTCTTTGACCATGCTCCTTTTGAAATCGGCAAACATCTCTGGATTGTTGCCGGTGAAGATCAGATCATCAACATATAGGCAGGCTATGAGCATGCTTCCATCTGTCTCCTTCTTTATATATAGCGCATGCTCGTAGGGACATTTCTCAAATCCATTCTTCTGGAAGTAGTCATCAATCCTCATGTTCCACGCACGAGGTGCCTGCTTCAAGCCATAGAGTGCTTTCTTTAACTTGTACACTCTATCTTCTTTGCCCTTCTTTAGATATCCAGGTGGTTGATCGATATAAATCTCTTCTTCCAGAAAACCGTTCAGAAATGCTGATTTCACGTCCAGCTGGTAAATTTTCCAACCATTTTGTGCTGAAAGTGAAATAAGTAATCTGATGGTTTCAAGTCTGGCAACTGGGGCAAAGATTTCTCCATAATCAATCCCTTCTTTTTGCTTGTAGCCTTTGGCGACAAGTCTTGCTTTGTATCTCTGAACTTCTCCTTGAGCATTCTTTTTGGTCTTGTAGACCCATTTCACACCAATGGTTTTGCGGCCCTTCGGGAGATTTGTCAACTCCCAAGTTTTGTTCTTCTCGATGGATTGAATCTCCTCATCCATCGCTTTTCTCCATTTGTCTTCTTCGTTAGCTTCCTCAAAGCTAACTGGGTCGCTAGTTAGCAACAGGCAGTTTAGAGCTACATATTCTTCCATTGGTTCTGTATTTTCATACAGATCGGCTAGATTTCGAGCTCGTCTAGGTCTCATGTCTGAGATTTCACGCTCAATTGGTGATGGAGCTTCATTCCTCTGTGGTGAACCATGTGGAGGTGTCTGCAGCTCAGGAATTTGTGGCTCGATAGCCACTTCTCTTGTCTGTGTAGGTTCTTCTCCTTCAAGTGTCAATTCCGCATCTTTGGAACATTCAACCTGGTCCCATTTCCAGGATTCATTTTCTTCAAAGATGACATCCCGACTGTGAAAGACTTTCTTATTGATGGGATTGTAAAGTCGATATCCCATGGTGCTGTCACCGTATCCTACAAGGATACACTTCTCTCCTTTATCATCCAGCTTTGTCCTTCTTGCTTCTGGGATCTTGGCGTAGGCTATGGAGCCAAACACCTTAAGATGACTCACACTGGGCTTGTGAGTACTCCAGGCTTCATATGGTGTCTTTGTATCAAGACTCTTCGTTGGACACCTATTTAGCAGATAGACTGCACATAACACTGCTTCTGCCCAAAAACTCTTAGGCACATTCTTATCCTTTAACATGCTTCTAGCCATGTTAAGGATTGTGCGGTTCTTCCTTTCAGCTACACCATTCAACTGGGGAGTGTATGATGGTGTGAACTGTTTCTGAATTCCTTGTTGTCTAAGGAATTCCAGGAAAGCTTCGTCTTTGTACTCTCCTCCTTGGTCTGACCGGAGTGACTTGATGCGGAAGCCACTATGTTTCTCCACAAGAGTTTTGAACTCTTTGAACTTATCGAATACCTCTGACTTCCTTTTCAAGAAGTAGACCCAGGTCTTCCTGCTGTAGTCGTCGATGAAGGTGAGGAACTATCGATTCTGTCCATTGGAAAATGGTCTTAGTGGACCACACACATCTGTGTGTATTAGTTGGAGCGGCATAGTTGATCTCCAGTCGGTTTGCTTTCCAAAGCTGTTTCTATGTTGCTTGCTCAAAATACAGCTTTCACATATCACATTTGGATGATGAATATTGGGTAAGCCCTTCACCATCTTCTTGCTTCCCAATTGTTTCAAACTTTCAAAGTTTAGATGCCCATACCTTAGATGCCATAGCCAGTCTTTGTCTTTAATGATAGCGCTCAAACACCTTGGCGTATCATGTTGGATGGCGAGCGGAAACATTCGATTCTTTGCCATTTGAACTCGAGTAACAAGCTTTCCTCGAGCATCTATTATCACCATCTGCTTATCACTGAGGCTAATTCGATAGCCTCTCTCCACGAGCTGTCCGAGACTAAGTATATTAGTCTTCATGGCTGGCACATAGTAGACGTTGGAGATGTAAGCATGATCTCCAGACTTCTGTTTGATCAAAACATCTCCTCTCCCTTGGATTGGGATTTTAGAATTATCGCCGAAAGATATCTCCCCCTGAACTTTCTCATCAAGTTCAAAGAATAGGTTCTTTCTGCCAGTCATATGGTTGCTGGCTCCAGAATCAAGGTACCAAACACTCTGGTCCTGAGGAGTTGCATTGTGTGCCATCAGCATCAATGACTCTCCATCTGCATGATCAGTTTCGGCAAGGTTGACCTCCTCGCTAACCTTTTCTTGTTGTCGCCCCCAACATTCATTGCTATAGTGTCCATACTTGTGACAATTGTAGCATTGAATGTTTCTTTTGTCTACATTTGAGCGATTATTATATCCTCCTCTTCTTCCTTGTCCTCTACCTTGTGGGACATAGCTCTGTTGATTTCGTCCTCCTCTAGTGGGACCTCTTCTGCCTCTGCCACCTTCTCTGGAGTTAAAATTCCCAGAATTTCTTCCACGAGATCCTCGGTCTCGTCCTCTTCCTTGTTGTGACGTCCCCCCTTTGTCGTATCTATCTGTAGTGAGGGACAACTTCGTTTGGAGAGCTTGCTCCAGTGCTTTATCATCACTTCTTCTATTGACTTTTTGCTCATGGGCTTGGAGTGAGCCCACAAGTTCTTCTACAGACATTGTTTTCAAGTCTTTTGTCTCCTCCAGGGTCACAGCTATATAATCATATTTTGGATCTAAAGATCGCAAAATTTTTTCACAAATTCTCTCGTCATTGAGAATTTCTCCATTTCTTCTTAATTGATTTGATACTACCGTTACTCGTGTATAGTAGTCTGAAATGGATTCAGTAGACTTCATTTTGAGAGATTCGAACTCACCTCGTAATGTCTGAAGACGAATCTTTTTTACTTTATCTGCACCTTTGTGTGTTCGATGGAGAGAGTCCCAGACTTCTTTAGATGTCTTCGCGGAGGCGATGATTTCGAATGTGGCCTCATCAAGGCCTTGGTAGATTATGGATTTTGCCTTGCAATCTTTCTTTCGATCGGCTCGCAAGGTCGTTCTTTGAGCATCGGGCATAACTGCTTCGGCTTCTTTTGATGGGCTTTCTCTGTACCCATCTTCAACGATGTCCATGACATCCTGAGAACCTAAAAGAGCTCTCATTTGAATCGACCAGTTGTCATAATTCTCTCGGGTCAATTTTGGAATGACCGATTGGATAGTACCGTTAGCCATCGAATTCAATATATAAAAAACAGAGAAATGGGGACTGATTTTGGTAAATCTAATGCCACCAATAAATTTAAAAGATTGAAAAACCTTAGGAACCGGTTTTGGTTTGCAAAGAACCGGTCTAAAAATCACCGAACCGGCTATAGAAAATTCTGGTGAATTTTTAAACTAACCGGTTCAACTTAACGGCCGCTTAACGGCGTTAACTGTTCCGTTACCACACGTGGCGTCCTCTGCGCGTGCCGCGTGTCGCTGCTGGGAGCGGGTCGGATGCGGGTCAAGGCGCGGGTACCGATCCGGGTTGCTGGTCACTGGGCCGGGTTGCGGGTCGCTGTCCGGGTCGGATCTCACCAATCGGGCGAAGAAGACGCGTGCAGGAGCGTGAGGCGCGTGTCGCCGTCGCCGGAGTCTTCTTCGGCGCGTGCAGCGCGTGGGAAGAGCGCTGTCTTCGTGGGAGGCGCGTGGGAGCGCATGTATACTCACCCAGTGTCCGTTTGAGACGTAATTTCCACCGTTGGAATCGTCTAGAGTCTAATTGCAGAATGGCAGGCTTAATTTTGGATTTGGAGCAACTTCAAAACTGAGAAGAAAAATGAATTTCTCCTCTGTTCGCCTCTGTTTGGCGAATTCCGACGTACCTAGACGCTCTGATACCACTGATGGGTGGAGAGGAACACTCAGTCACTGGATGTGACTGAAACTCAGTGAGGATAAATACCAAACAAGTATATTTCAATATGAAAAATAATATAGAGGAATTCAAACAACAAAATCTCTCGCTCACTCACTGGCTTTCAACTCTCAACACACCACATTTACAATGCACACACACTCACCTATTTATAGCAATTACAGAAAATAGATAATCAACAATGGTGGGTGCAAATCTTCAATAGAGGTGGGCTGGTAGGTGGAGTAGGTTGCCTGCAAATCTCCAATGTCCACAACGGTGGGCTGCCGGTCTTCAATGGAGGTGGGCTGCCGGTCTTCAAGTTTAATCTTCAACAATGTACACATAACTACACCTAACAAGGTCTACAAGACCTAACAACCTAACTCTGATACCAAGTTGTCACGCCCCGAACCCGGTAATGGGACCCAGGGGTGAATAAGTAATCCAACATGTCCCTGTATCATACAAATTTCCAAAGATATAGTACCAAATGAATGAGAGTCTGACCCCGTGGGGTTCCCAAACACCTTATACACATTCATATACATTACATATACACAGTAGAAAAAGGTCTTTCTATACATACAGAGTACCATACTAGAGTCTATACAACAGGAGAACAGGCTCCATAACATAAAACATAAACCCGGGTGCCAACCATACCCCAAAATGACAACCCGAAAACAAAAGTTCTAGCACTTACATAAGCGCTATCCACAGTACACCGACCACTACGCTCCCACACAAGGGTGCTAGTTCTGGTTACTCAAAGGATCTGAAAAATATGTACGCACAACAGGGGTGAGATACATCTCAGTAAGGCAGATCTAGGTTATATCGGTGTGTGGCATATGAGTGTTATCATGACATAAAACATACATAGTTCAATGCAATTCTAGTACTTTCACAATAAAGTTCCAATACAGTGCATCACATGCACACACACATGATCAAGCAACCTGATGTCGTCACACCCTTCGGCCCAAAGCCGGCCCGCATTACACCCCGTCCCTGGCACATGGCTAGTCCTAGACTCCCATGGCATTATACCGGTTCAACTGGCGTGGATCCATACCCTTCGGTAATCAGCCAGTAAGGCTCATGCCCTCGGATATAGAGTCGGACACTCTTGCCAAACATGACCAGCGATTTCATACTATATCGTATATAGAGTCAGACACTCTTTCAGTACCTGGAACAACTTGGAACCTAGTTCCTATTGCATTTCAACAAAACACAACCATGCATGCTCATATAACCAAAAAAACCACACTCATTTGGTAATCTCAACAATCATGGTTTTCAAAATACAGTTTTTAACAAGTCAAGACATGACCATCTCCATAACATAATATATAAAACACAATATATTCACGGTTTTCCAACAAAACCAGATATGCAACCCAATGCCCCCTTTTTCCCAAAATTGTAAATGCAAAAATCATAATTTTACCCCTTAGATCCCCCCAAATGAGTAACCAAAATGCACGCAGGACCGCGAATCATAGTTCTACCAAGTCCAATTTAAAAAATAACCGACATAAACAGAATCCCCTTACCTTTCCCTAAACGGTCAATCCCGAACTCTACGGCCCCTAAACAGCAAACCAAGTTCTCACAACCTACAAACCATAGTACAGAATATGCTCACAATTCTATTCTCTACACAACTACCGGAACATAATAGAAAACCAAGCCTTACCTCGATTTTGAGCGAAAACCTGAAAATGGCCGAAACCAAGATTTGATCCATAAAACTTGTAGAGAATCCTTCTTTGATCCTCGTGGTAAAGTCGGATCGACGATTCCAGCAACGTACAAGAAATCTAGAAAGAGAGAGAAGGTATTTCGAGTTCCTAGAGAGATAGAGAGAGATTTTAGATTCCTTAGCTTGGAAGAAAAGGAAATGAATATTTATAGCCCTTTGACTCGGCCGCCCTCGTCGATGAGATGGCGTCTTCGTCGACAAGGCACTAAAGACACTTCGTCGATGAGACGGTGACCTCGTCGATGAGCCTGAGATTCCCGATTTCCTGAAACCTCTCGGCTTCTCCTCGTCGACGAGCTTCTACATTTTGTCGCCGAGTAACAGAAGGTCTTCGTCGATGAACGCTGGCTTCGTCTTACAGAGAGAGAAAGAGAGAGAGTGAGAGAAGAATTTTGGTTTCTTAGCAATGAAGCAAGTGAAATTGATATTTGTAGACCCCTTGACCCGGTCAGCCTCGTCGACGAATTGGCGCACTCGTCGACGAGCAAAAGAAAGGAGTTCGTCGATGACGGAGTGGCCTCGTTGATGAGCCTGAGATTTCAGAATTTCCAAAATCACTCGGTATATTCTCGTCGACGAACCACTGAATTTCGTTGGCAAACCACCAAAGAGACTTCGTCGACAAGAAAAGGAATCTTGTCGACGAGCCTTGCTATTTTTCTCCTTTTTAAATTTCCTTCTCTTTTCTTATTTATTTAATCCACATTTCTCAGGTCAAGTTCTTACAGCCGGCACTCCCTATTTATAGGGAGTCTAAGAGTGCATTTGATGCCAATTCCTTAACAAATTTCCCCACCAACGGCCTGTGTCAGGGGATAATTCCCTTTCCTTAACAAATTTCCCCACCAACGACCTGTGTCAGGGGATAATTCCCTTTAACAACCTACACGTATGATTTATTTTATCATTTTTGAATTTTTGTTAACCAATTGTACCATTTTCCTTTTTGTGTGCTGGTGAAGGTCCAGGTGGCAACCCCGGACTTGCGAGCATTTTGGGGTCTTCCAGCTGGTAGCACCGGATAGGAGGACATGGTATCTTCCTCCTTTTTGTTTTTACATTTTCCTTTTCTGATGTTAACCAACTTTATTCTTTCCTCTCTGCGTAGGTGGGTAATCCAGGTGGCAAGCTGGGATTTGTAGGCATTTTGGGGGCTTCCAATTGGCAGCATGAGATAGGAGGGCATGGCAGTGTTTCTGTTTTGTTTTGTTTTGTTTTTTTCTTTTTGAATTTTCTTCTTTTTGTAATTGTTGAAGGACCATACGTCTTAGCCTACAATGACTTTAGGAATTATAGGGACTCCACTAAAGATGCTTGAGGGGAATTTAAAAGTACTCGACTTTTCCTTTGAAAATCCCGGGGTACTCAGGGTCTTAATCTTAAAATTTCGGGTCCTTTAGGTTTCAAAGCTAAGTCCTGTTTTACTAGGTTTGCTTGGGATGACCTGGTTAAAATTGGGGCATTGCTGAAGCTTGACTTGGCTGACTCCCATGCAACCCTAAGAGCAAGAACATTCGTCAAGAGGTCAGGTTTTCAAACCCTCTTAGGCTCATTTCCACCTCTGAACTCCTGAATTTACCCTCCCTTTGGAGTTGTGGGATCAACTTCAAGGGGCCCAGGATTAGTCACGCGGACCGTAAAACGGATACGTAGATATCCGGTTCGTAATCCAAAAAAAAAAAAAGAACATTCGTCAAGAAGTTTACAAGCATTAAAAAAAAATAAAAAATTAATTTAATAAAATAATGTTAATCATTTTTTACCCTTCAATTATCCAAACGATCATTCCTTTCTTTTTTCCCCCTGCCCGCAAAAGAACAAATTTGAAGTGGGTAAAGGAATCACTATCGCACGATGGACGGTGGAGATGCAGTGGTTCCCGAATTCCGCACTACACTACTTGATAATTGACGGGAGAGAAGCATCGAGAACTCTGAAAAACAGATGAGAATCATCCGCCAACGGCGACGACTCACTGCTGCCGCTGCTGGTGGAGTCGTTCCACTCCTTAGCCCTCCCTCCAATCCGAACCCTACTCCAAGATCTCTCTCCTTCCTCGCTCGAACCCTAATCACACACTTCACCGCTTGCCTATCCCCATCGCTTCTCTTCTCTTCCTCCAGAATGGCCGACGCCGCCGGCGCTACGGTTTCCTCGCTATCTACTGTTGGCCCCGATGATCCCGCTCCACTCGTTTCGTTCGCGTTGTCTCCCTCCTCTGCTCTCAAAATCCAGAAAGGAGACATCACCAAGTGGTTCGTCGACGGCTCTTCTGATGCTATCGTACGCCTCCCTCGCTCTCTCTCTCTCTCTCTCTCTCTCTGTTAATCCTTTTGGGAATAATCAATTCATTATTGCACGGTTAATTCGTATTGGTACAAAGAGCTTCCTTGGCTTTGTTAGCATTTACCATGAATTTTTTGTTGTTTAATGAGGAGGAAAATTATGTAATGGCCCGATTTAATATCATGAGTTTGTGCGTGAAATTATCTGCGAATAAAAATCGAAATTGGGTTTTTGAATGCACTGCATCGCGGGTAATTTTTACAATTTCATCATTTCATGATTTTAAAACACGGGATTTTTTAAATTACTCAAGGTGGTAGGGTTGATATTGAATATGTATTGCTACTGAAATGATCGTTTGATGCATTTTAATCCCCGATTAAAAATATTTTATGCAGGTTAATCCAGCAAATGAGCGAATGCTTGGAGGTGGTGGTGCAGATGGGGGTAATATACCCTAACCCTCTATTAAAAATGTTATTAAATGAAATTATGGTAACCATAAAGGTTTTTGTTGATTTGAGAATGATCTTGTGTGCGCTTATATAATGAATTATTCTACGTTGCAAAAATAGGAAGAGTAATTATCATAATTTGATTGTGTTTTCTTCAGCCATACATAGAGCTGCTGGTCCAGAACTTTATGCTGCTTGCTACAATGTCCCGGAAGTGCAACCTGGAATTCGCCGCCCTACCGGAGAAGCAAGGATTACCCCGTGGGTTATTATAGTTAATTCCACTATTGGGATTGTATCATCCAGTTTTATATCTTAAAAAGCAGCACCAAGCACATAATCAGTTTGCTAACATGTTTACAATTTGCAGTGGTTTTAAATTGCCTGCATCCCATGTAATTCATACGGTTGGGCCCATTTATGACATGGACAGTAACCCTGAAGCTTCTCTGAAAAATGCATACAGGTATGTTGTTTCTTCCTATTATTTTTCTTACTAATCTGTTCATCATCCTAAGTAAATCTGTTACTTTTGTCTTGCACACAAATTGGTTACAGGAACAGCTTCAGGGTGGCTAAAGAGAATAATATTCAATACATTGCTTTTCCTGCCATCTCTTGTGGTCATCATCGGTAAGTATTCTTAATGCTAAACACTGCAATGTAGTTTATTTTTAATGATTTTGTTCTTTGTCATTATCAAAAGAAAAATTTATGGGATTTTACTTGATTATTATGTTATAAGTCCACATTCATTAGATCAAGACAGCCATAATCACTACAAAATATATTATCTTTATTTTTTTTTATAAATCCAGACAGCGATAATCACTACAAAATCAAAATGGTCAAGGACACTCCATCTACATTACAAGTTTTAATGGGACTGAAGGGGAAAAAAAAAAAAAGGATGCTTGAATTAATTCAAAACACTCGTTACTACCATGGTCACAGGAGCAGGCACCTTAGAAAATAATAAAAAGACTTGTGTGCAAGCTTGTTGAACCAGCTTGCAAATAGAGAATCATGATAATTGACAATATTTGAAGTGAAATATATTTAAATTTTTTTAGAAAATTATGTAATGAGCCTAATATCAAGCCAATTCACGAGCTGGCGAAAGAGCTCACTCGCAAGCTGGTTCAACAAGCTTGTGAGCCTATCATGCCAAGTATGACTCGGCTCGAACTTGGCTTGTTTAACTAACCATCTCGAAATGTGCATTTGAGCCCCACTTGTTCAGCATAATAAATGAGTTCGAGTGAGCTATTATCAAGCCAAGCGCCAAGTAGCTCTTGAGCAGCTCATTTCGTTTGCAGCCTAGTTATAATTTATTCAAGATAGAAAAACTGCTTTCTTTTTTGTTTTAGCTTTGCATTACAATCTTCATTTGGCTTGTGTTGTGCAAACTCTTCAATATTGCTCTGTGCAAAATCTTCAAAATGTAGCTTTTATCCAATGCATTGTCAATGATGTAGCTTTGTAGGATTGCTTCTTAATGAGGAGTTTCACCATTCTATATGACCATGAATCAATCCATGTCTTGGTTTCCTCTTTTTTTTTTTTTTTAACCCCTAAGAAAACAAACAGCACCTTCATGTAATATTTCTTTTTCATTTGGTACTGATTATGATTACTGATTTTTGTTTGATTCAAATTTTGTCGAGGACGATGACAGCTTACTGAGAACAAATTAATTAGAAATGACTCCAAAAGTGGATCTAAATTTTTGTTGTTTTTGATGAGACAATTTTTTTTCCCTTCTCATGTCTTGTTGTATTAGGTATCCTTTTGATGAAGCTGCCAGGGTAGCCTTATCTTCAGTTACTGCGTTTGCAAATGAGTTCAAAGAGGTATGCATTTAAAGGCTCTGGTTCATGTTACTTCTATTTCTATACTTAATTCTTTTATTTTTGGCCCCTACTTTTTAAACATTTTTCAAAATGCAATTTTTTTTTCTCTATTATCTTTATTTGGTAAATGGCATCTTAATTCCCTGATGTTATACTGAATTGCGCTTGACTTCCTGCCCTGTAGTCGTAAATTGTATATAGATTTATTCAACTATTAAGTATCTTACCGAAGCTAAAAATGAAACTTCTAAATAATGTGCTGTTTGATTCATGAGATAAAAATTGTTCCCTTGAAATGACATTCCTAGATTTTCCACTAGGAATATTTTTATTTGGTTTGCTTTATAAGATTCTTTTGAATTTTGGCACAAGGAATTGCTAGAATGTTTATTAAATTAAATCTATTTCCTCAAAATTTCAACCATCATAAATAACCCCAATAAATCCATCTCAATAATAATGTTGTTCAACTAGGTCCCAAAATTATGAAGCGCTTGGGGGAGCATGGGAATGGGATTCTCATGTTTTATGGAAATTCTTCAATCCTAAAAATGTGAGATTATCAGGTGACTTGTTCCAAAACTAAGTGAGAATGGGATATTATGGGCATAATATTTTTGGGAATGTTGAAAGATGTTGTGAACCAAACAGCTCCGAAAACTCTGGGGAATAAATTGCAATTTAGTGAAACTTCTGTGTGTAATTTACCCATCTTTATTTTATGTGAGTGTAGCCCTTATTTTCCATGTGAATTCTTTAGGAATACGTTTAAGCTTTTCTTGGAGCTCTGCCTATCTTCTCTTCTACATCAGTGAAAATATTAATTATTTGATTTTCTGTTTTCAATTTTTTTTTTCCCCCAAGGGGAGGTTAAATGGAACCAATATTACTATTTAGGGTTTGGTTTGTAAAGTATTCGTGCAAATTTGGCAGCATTTACGTCAAAAGTTATTTTGCAGGTGCATTTTGTTTTGTTTTTGGATGAGATTTACAATGCTTGGGTGGAAAAAGCAAAGGAGATACTGAAGAATTGAAGATGCAGAATGCACAGGATACTCCAATCTCATGTTAATCTATTATTGCCAGCTTCAACCATTGGTCGCAATTTGAGGCTTAAATCAAGTGTTTTTTTTCTTAGTTACATTTCATGCACATTAATATCAATGGAGATGAAAACCATCACATCCTTACTCAGCTATTCCAACATCTAATGGAATACTTTGTTCAAAAAATTTTGGAAACCTTAGCACTAATGCGTTAGCAAACGCAGGGAACTTCAAAAGAGTTGTCTTGGAAAGAAATGTTACTGTGCTACCGATTTTATCTGTTGAATGAAACCAATCTGCAACATAACATTTCAAGCCATTTGATGTCGGCTAAAAATTTTCATTCCCAAATTAACTTCTTATCATCAATTACTGCCAATTTTCAAGAACAAAAATTAATGGATTTGGGGGCTTCAAATATCAAAAATATTGTGCTTCAAATTACTTCTGCAGTACTAAACCAAGGATGAAAATTATGAAAGAAAACTATTTCATCCCTCATATCTATGCCAACCTCAACAAAGTATTTCTGCAAAAATTCATGGAACCTCTAGCTTTGATGCTTACAATAGTAAACAAAGGTTATTCCAAGAAGATCCGTACAAAAAACATCGACATTCCATGCTCTACCATTCTCACAAAGGAAAGAAAACAAATCACAACCATTCACCTAAACGTGCCGTAAGTCAAAAGACTCAAAACGTTATCTAATAAAAACGGAAACAGTGAATGTACTGATGTCAACGCAAAATGGAGAAGTCTGCAATCCGTGCCATCCGCAGTTTACCAACTTCAGATCATTGTCAGATGTGTCTAATTCAAGTCTCTTTTTCCTTGGATAAGCTCCGCGGAAGCCGGCTAATAAAACTTTCATCCACTATTCTGTAGTGCTTTGAAAATTTTCGATGAATCAATCCACAGCATCTATCAATATACTCCCCATATTTGCTGTACACGGCAGGAAGTATCATGGAAACAATGGTTCCTGTCGTCATTTCATACAAAAAGACATGTTAAGAAAAATTACATTGATTGACACAGTGGTTTCATACACAATCCATGCAAAAGTGCAAGGAAATGCTCATTCCTTAGTGATTTCTTTGTCACACCTAGTATAACATGATTCAGATTTCAAAGCAAGCCAGGACGATGATAAAAAAATTTCAACCAATATGCACCTGAGAGCAATGCCCTAATAAATTAGCTCAAAATAATGACAATAATAGCAATAATAATCATAGTGTATATTGCTTGCGCTTTGGAAACAGGTATCGAGTGCGCATATATATAAAGTGCAAGCATCTCTGTTTTCTCATTTCTGAAGCATCCTACTGGAGTTCCCTTGTCCCCAGAGAGTTCCTCTTAGGGCCCAAGCAGAGAGAATGGAGCATTTGTTTTACAATGAACACAAAATGACTGCATTTTTTCAAAAGCACTTAAAAGTCTATTTTATCTGGTAATTAATCACGTCTCCATATTAACTACCTTCAGGGCTATGCAAGGACAAGGGTGTTTTTACCCTCAATTTTTTAATGTAGATGATTGGCTGGTTGAATACCCCACGAATGTCCCAACGACCCCAATCTAAAATGCTATCCAAGAATCTTTGGGGAAAGAAGAAGAGACGCATACACACAAATATACAGAGTTTCATGCTTAATACATACAATGAGCAGGTCGAATTTCCAAAACAGAGATGTCCAAACAACCCAATCTACAGTACCATGTGAATAGATTTCCAAGGGAGAATATGAATGACAAGATCACGATTGCCAACCCTTAGGGGCCAGAGGAGAGGAGAGAGAAGCAAGAGACAGTTTTACCCTATAATAGTATAATGCATGTGATGAACAGTTTGACAGGATGAGAACGAAATACATACCAATATAAGCGAGCGTGAAGAAAGAGAAGAAGCCACCAATGACGGACAAAAGCCATAGACAGACCACCACCTGTCAAATGGAAAATAAAGTGGTGATATATTTTCTTCATCAAAATAAGTTAGATAAGAAGTATCAAAATTCAAAGAAAGAACATTATGGTTTCAATGGTAAGCATATTGTAAATCAGCTATCCTACATGCAAGCTCACAATGGTTTCCTAGAAACCTTGTCACAGGCTCAACTGAGAGATGGGTTTGTGTTTCCGGTGTGCCCTTATTATACGATAGGTTTAAAGTATTAGCCAGGGGCTTCTCAAAACCCAATCATCTCTCTCTATCTCATGGAATTAACTTGTTTTGGGGCGAATTCATTGACATTTTGATCTTATATAGAAGTTCTTCCATTCTCAAAATTTTTGAATTTCTACGCTAAAAATTTAATAATATATTTTAAAGCAAATATATATTAACGCCTGATTGATGCCTAAATAGATTCATGATGTTTTGATACAAAATTACAAATATCAGAATGAAAAAATTGCATTCCGAACAATAATTCAAACTGACCTTGAAAAAGAGTCTAAAATCTTTGCCAAGAGTTATATCATGAGCCATAAGCAGCATATAGTTAATTTTAACACGAAATGATGCCGCAGCATTATTGACCATTTCCTCTGACAATTCCAGTTCTGGCAAAGTATGCGATTGTCTGCTCATACGAGAGATGATGGGTTCAGCACAGGAACAAAGTAAAATTATCAACCAAATGCACATAGAGGGTAGAATAGCCGTACTTATTTCTGAAGACTGCGTAGTTGGCTCGAAGAAACAACAATACAATCAAAATCAGCAAGACATTGGAACATATTGACAAGAATGACAATCCAGAGTGTTCAAATACAAGCCATGCAACAGTAGCAACAACAATGACGCCAAAAGAAACATGCCGCCGCTTCCACAAGAACACATCAGCAGCTAAGGAAAAAGGAAATCCTGAATAAGTAATAGAATAGCTGTGACTATAGAAATCAAAACTTAAAAAAGAGCATAAAAAGTGAGATAATATTAAAGACATAACATGTTCACCTATGTTTTTTCTTTCTCCTATTTTTTTTTAGGAGAAGGGGGATTTTTTTTGGTGGTGGGGGGGGGGGGGGGGGGGGAGCAGGGATAAATATACTTCACCCACCTCAAATTTGGCTCCACTTGCCACTTGTGGTTTAAAATTTTAAAGCATTGCACTACTGCTCAAGGTCAGCTTGGTTCAACACCATTAAGTCTCTTTTATCCATTTTAATAATTACACGCAGGTAGACTGTATAAAAAGTCACAGTAGGGCAAGTGAAATTAGACCAAAAATCGTGGGTGGGGAAAGTGTAAATATTTTTCTTTCATGTTTCATGCTCCTTTTGACATCATGTAACTAGAATGTAACCATTAAATGCACACACAAGAAGCAGGACTTCACAGGGCTAAATGAAACAAACCCCAAGCTATCCAATCTTAGAAGGCATCCCCTTCCCTATCCCTCTCCCTCTTCCTCACACTGTCAAATAATCCAACAATGCCTCCAAGGTCCCAATTCCCTTCAATCCACTTGTGCACTAGTTCTGCCACCACGCTCTTTGCACAAGAGAGGGAAGGTTAGCCATGTTATTTGTGCATGCCTCGTCACGAGTCGAGCTTGTTCAGGGCATTATGCTTGCCTGTGACCACTTGTCTCGTGCGTTTGGGATGGGTTTCCATCATGTAAATATTAGTTTAGGTTTATTTTCTAGTAGTGGTTTCTCCCTAAGCCAAATAAGGCAAAATGACGCCTCGGTCACTTTGATGTTTACTAGTGCCAGGGTGAGAATTGCATATAAAGCACATTAGGGGAGGGTGAGTGTTCATCAATCTTGTAAAACTCACTAGCTATGTCAACGTGTTTAGCCTACTTGCCTCCCTCGCTAAACACACAATGTTAATGAATTGCATTGCTTCAATGTTTACTCCTTACTTGCCACTGCTTTCATAATTACTTACTGCTTCAGCTGATATTTGATTGAATGATAATTAAAGTGTTTCATAGATGAATTGTGGTAAACGATAGGCTGGCTAGTTAAGCAAAAGTGCTTTAGCTAGCGCCGCACGGTCCATTCACAAAGGTGTGAAATCGTCGGCCCATGACACCTGATATTAGAGCTCGATTAGTTGCTACGTGAATTCAGTTGCCTTCATTGTGAGATTAGGAAAGCTTTGGAAAAATGACCATAGCGCTAACCAATGCTGAGAGAATCAATGTGCTGGAAGCACAAGCTGAGACAACAGCCAACAATGTGGCCATGGAGATGGCCCAATTGAGAAACTTGTTGATGAAGTGATGGGGTCACAAAAGCATCAAGCAAGTTTGATAGGTGAAATATCAGAGGACTTTCACCACGCTGTGGAAACTTTGCAATCTCAAATAGTTGATCTAGATGCAAAGATGAATCTCATGGTTCTTGCTATGGGAAACTAACACTCCGGGGTTTAGCAAGACCAAGGTACCAGAACCCAGTACGTATGGGGGTGCCCATGATGCCAAGGAGTTGTAGAACTTCTTATTTGATATGGAGCAGTACTTTCGTGCTATGAGGAAGGCCTCAAAATAGATGAAATTGGATATTGCGACCATGTACTTGGTTAGTGACGCCAAACTGTGGTGGCGTACTAAGTACAATGAAATTGAAAATGGACATTGTGTAGTGGATAGTTGGGCAGACTTGAAGAGAGAGCTCAAGGCCCAATTCTTTTCTGAGAATGTTGAGTACAATGCTAGGAAAAAACTGAGAGACCTCAAGCATACTGGGTCAATAGGGAATACGTGAAACAATTTTCTGCTTTGATGTTGGATATCAAGGACATATCGGGGAAGGACAAGTTGTTTTATTTTATGAAGGGGTTGAAACCGTGCGCAAGAACTGAACTTCATAGGCAAAAAGTTCAAGACTTGTCTACTACACAAGCTGCAGCGTAATGCTTGGCTGACTATGCTGGTGGTCCAAAGAGTTTGGCATAGGGGGAAACAACGAAAAGTTTTCAAGAAAGGCAAACCCAAAAGTGGGGGAGCCGACTATAAAGCATCAACTTCAAAAGAAGCTTCATTGTCTCGAGGGTTAAACACACCCAATGGAAAGAGTAAAATTTTGTGTTACTTATGTCAAGGCCCTCACAGAGTTTTTGAGTGCCCTCACAAAGCAACACTTAATGCCTTACAGGCTTCCACTGCAGAGCAGATAGTGGAAAGTGATGGGGAAGAGGAGGATACCCCGAGGATGGGTGCAATGCGGCGGGTGAAGGCATTGGAAAAGCAGGCAAAAGCACCGAAGGTTACACAAGCAAAAGGACTGATGATTGTGAACTTGAGGATCAATGGGAAGAGTACCTGCACTATGGTGGATACCGGGGCTACTCATAATTTTGTTTCGCAACCAAAAGCATGGAGACTCAACATATCCTTGGATAAGGATACAGAACGGATGAAAGCAGTGAATTTTGTAGCCCAACCTACTCTGAGAGTAGCCAAGCAAGTGACTGTGAAGCTTGGACGGTGGAAAAGTCATGCAAATTTCACAGCAGTGCCATTGGATGACTTTCCAATCATTTTGGGAATGGAGTTTTGATGGGGACGAAGGCAGTGTTGATGCCTTCTGTTGGTTCCCTGTGTTTGATGGGAGATCACTCGTGCATGGTGCAAGTCGTTGCGACGAAAGGAGACGATGGGAAGTTCCTTTCAACTATGCAACTCAAGAAGGGGTTGAGAAATGGTGAGCAGACATATCTAGCCACGATGGTGGTAGATGAAGAAGTATGCTAAGAGCTAGTGCCTACGACCATCCAAGCTGTATTGGATGAGTATAAGGAGGTGATGTCGGACAAGCTGCCTCATAACTTGCCTCCGCAATGGGGCGTGGAGCATAAGATCGAGTTGTTGTCAGGATTGAAACCACCTATTAAGGGGTCATATCGGATGGCGCCTCCAGAGCTAGCAGAGCTAAGGAAAGAACTTGATGAGCTGTTGGAAGCGGGATATGTTCGCCCTTCCAAAGCACCGTTCGGAGCACTGGTGTTGTTTCCAAAGAAACATGATGGGAGCAAGTGGATGTGTGTCGACTACCACGCGCTCAACAAGGTGACAGTGCACAACAAGTATCTTATTCCATTGATTGCTGATTTATTAGATTAGTTGAATCATGCCAAGTACTTCACTAAATTTCACTTGAGGTTAGGCTACTATCAAGTAAGGATTGCAAATGGGGATGAGCTGAAGACTACTTGTGTGACGCGATATGGGGCATATGAATTCTAGGTCAATCCATTCGGGTTGACAAATGCGCCTGCAACATTCGACACCTCGATGAACCAAGTATTTCATGAGTACCTAGACAAGTTTGTTGTGGTGTACCTGGATGATATTGTTGTATATAGTTCCATTATGGAGGAACATGAAGAGCATCTACAGAAGGTGTTCAACAGGCTAAGGGGGAACTGTCTATATGTGAAGAAAGAGAAGTGCACTTCCGCTCAGCGGAGCATCAAATTCCTTGGTCATGTGATCGAGAAAGGTCATATCCAGATGGATATGGAGAAGGTAAGGGCGATTCAAGATTGGAAGATCCCAACAACAATGAAGGAGTTGCGTTCCTTTCTTGGCCTTACCAATTATTACAAGGAATTCGTAGAGAGGGTTATTCACGGAGAACGGCTCCTATGACAGAACTACTAAAGAAGGGTCATGCGTGGAACTAGGCTGAGAAGTGTCAGGGAGCCTTTGATGACTTGATGTCATAATGAGAGATCCGATACTTGCTCTTCTGGATGTCATGAAACCTTTCGAGGTGCAAACAGATGCATCAGACTTCGCCCTTGGAGGAGTCTTGTAACAAGAAGGACATCTTGTTGCGTACAAGAGTCGTAAGCTTAGTGAAGTAAAGCGAAAATACATAGCTCAAGAGAAGGAGATGCTAGCGGTGATACATTGTCTCCGCATATGGAGGCATTCCCTACTTGGGTCAAAGTTTGTGGTGAAAACAAATAACTCGGGTGTTAGCCATTTCTTCACACAGCTGAAGTTGACACCAAAGCAGGGCCGATGGCAGGAATTCTTGGCAGGAATTGATTTCTCCTTTGAGCACAAGACGGGGCGCTTGAACCAAGTCGTGGATGCACTGAGTAGGAAGACCGAGCTGACGGCCTTGCAAATGGTAGCACACTTGACTATGAGTACTGTAACCACGATGATGCGGGAGCGCATAAAAGAGAACTTAGTCAAAGATCCAATTGCGCAAAACCTAATGAAGCTGACCAAAGAAGGGAAAGCACATCAATTCTGGATGAAAGACGGATTTTTGATGACCCTTGGCCAGCTCTTTGTGCCACAAGCTAGTGATCTGAGGAAGACATTGTCATGATACTATGTGGGTCAGACATCCAAGATGGCAGCGCACTTTGGCCTTATTGAAGCAAAGGTATTATTGACCACACATGTGTGATGATATGGTTGACTAAACCCGAATTTGTCTCACTTGCCAACAAGAGAAGGTGGAGCGAAGGAAGATTGCAGAGCTGCTGGAGCCCCTACCAATACCATCGAAACCATGGGAAAGTGTCTCACTAGACTTCATCACCAACTGGCGCAGAGTGGGAGATGCAGGGTCTATACTTGTGGTCTATACTTGTGGTTATAGACAAGTTTTCAAAGTATGGTACATTTATACCCGCACCAAAGTACTGTTCGACAAAGGAGACGGCACAATTATTCTTTAAGAATATTGTAAAATATTAGGGTGTTCCCCAATACACTGTTAGTGACCAAGACTCAAGATTCACCGGCAACTTCTGGACAGAATTTTTCAAAATCCTCAGTACACAACTTGAAATCTCTTCGAGTTACCATCCACAAATAGACGAACAGAATCAATGGGCTACTAGAAGAATACTTGTGCCATTTCGTCAATGTCAACCAGAAGAATTGGGTGCAACTACTTTATGTGGCTCAGTTCTGTTTCAATGCCCAAAGGAGCTTAACAACAAACAAGAGCCTTTTTTAGCTTGTTACAGGTCAGCAACCGCTATTACCTCACACAGTGGATGAGTCGTACAGAGGAAAGAGTCTCAGGACATACATCTTCATCAAAGAATGGAGAAAGAATGCAAAGATTGCCCGAGCCTACCTAGAGAAAGCTTCTAAGTGGATGAAGAAGTGGGCAAATCAGGGGAAAAGACCGCAGCACTTCAACGTAGGTGACTTGATGCTTGTTAAGCTCAATCCTGAACAAATCAGGTCACTAGAGGACAAGATAGGAGACTACTTCGCAAATATAAAGGACCAGTCCCCATCTTGGCCAAAGTCGGGAAGGCCTCTTACAGAATCGACCCTCCGACTTGGATGAAAGTGCATCATGTGTTTCCCGTCATCTGCCTTAAGCCGTTCAACGCCAACACTGAAGATTCAAGCAGAAGTCAGCCAACCAGAGCAGAATTGAAGACAGTGCAACTTGATAGACTTGAAGTTGAAGATATCCTTGCAGACAGAGAATTCATATCCTTAAGGAAGAAGCAACGGGAGTCCTTAGTGAAGTGGAAAGGCCTTGGTGATGAAGAAATCAGCTAGATTTCCGCAAAAGATATGCAACCGTTCGTAGACAAAGTAGAAGTGTACCTAGCGTCAAAGTCTACAAGAACGTCAACCGCATAAATGGGGGAGCGTCACGAGCCGAGTTTGTTCAAGGCATTATGCTTGCCTATGACCGCTTGTCTCGTGCGTTTGGGATAAGTTTCCATCATGTAAATACTAGTGTAGATTTATTTTCTAGTAGTAACTTCTCCCTAAGCCAAATAAGGCAATATGACTCCTCAGTCACTTTGATGTTTCCTAGTGTCAGGATGAGAATTGCATATAAAGCTCTTTAAGGAAGGGTGAGTGTTCATTAATCTTGTAAAACTCACTCGCTATTGTCAACGTGTTTAGCTTACTTGCCTCCCCCGCTAAATAGACAATGTTAACGAAGCTGCTATTAATGAAGTGTGTTGCTTCCATGTTTACTGCTAACTTGCCACTGCTTTCATAATTGCTTACTGCGTCCGCTAATATTTGATTTAACGATAATAAAAGTGTTTTGTGATTGAATTGTGGTAAACGATAGGCTGACTAGTTAACCAAGAGTGTTTTAACTAGCGCCGCACGGTCCATTCATAAAGGTGTGAAATAGTCAGCCTGTGACACTTAGCCTACCCCAAGGTGAGGTAGAAGCAAATATTGCTTATTTCCATTATGTACTTATTTATAGATTGCAACTTCCATGAGCAGTTATCCAATCTTTGGTTTCATGAATCACAGATTGAATGCCAATCCATCCACAAAAGAAAATAGGCACACCACTATTAATTATAAAAACCTTTGAACTTGCATGAAATTTTTTGGAATACCCATTATTTAATAAAGCCTAGTGGCCCATTAAATATTGCAAGATGAACATGTTTCAACTTTCTATTACCAACAATCTCAATAGAGGAGGCATTTGTCTGGACAAAGGTGGACAACAGCCTTCAAAGACAAAAATAATACAACAAGAACACCATTCTACCTTATCAGTGAAGTGTATATCTTATCAAAAAAATCAGTAAGGTTTTTCAGTTCGCGTCAATGAATGTGATTCCACCATTTTCTTCATGGGAAGGAACAAAATCAGTTGAATGAAGCAAATAAGCTGCACTCAGGACATGGAAGTCGACAGGATTACAAACTCCACTGAACTAGCAAGCTATTTTATAAAAAGAAATTCATTCTTTATTTGCTCACATAGCAGTTCTAATTTGCTGACATGTAACAACCAAACAAGTTATTCAAAAGATGGTTTCAGCAAATATATGCAAATCCAAGGAAGCATCAAAGCTGGCATAGAAGTTAAAACAATTAATTCCAACACAGGAAATTGGTTTTCTTTAACTTTATTTCCACTGTGTAATTATTGTGAAAATTTGCAACTTTTCCATCTCAATGGATTTAAAATTGGGGGAACACCAAGATGGAACCCAAAGTGCAAATCATTGGAGTGTGCCCCCTGGGACTAAAATCAGTTTTTAATTCAAAATTAATAGCTCTTAAGTTGTCCGAGGAAAATACCCTCGATTGTGTGAATTGGTAGAAAAATATTCATGTCACTAAGACCATCTAGTGGGACTTAAGGTTTGGTTTGTTGTTGTTATTGTAATTCAGGTTTTACAATACAAAAACATTCACCCTTGCTTGATCAAAGCTAACACTCCGTGGTACAAATATGTACAGAAGAGAAATTGGAATAAAAAAAAAATGACATATGAAAACAGCTAAAAGAAGTATCTTAGGACTTGAAAATGAAAGCAGGCACATCACCATCATATGCAGCAATCCAGCAAAGGCACAGGACAGAGCTAACTCCTATCATGGAGTGATGGTAGCCCTTTAAAAAAATGACAACTTTGCACCATGATGCATGAACTGCATTCGAGCTAGTATGCATGCATTAGAGATGAGCTAAGCTATCAATGGTACCAAAAGAAGCCCATGCCACTTGTTAAAATAAGTACTGGCTGCTTTTAGTTTTACTCTTGTCCCTGCCGTCCAAGACAATGGTGAAAATTTGCTCCATGTGGGTGTAGCAACTAGTTACCAAAGAACTAATATATATGTATATTCTATAGAAATAGAATTTTCCCACTTGATGTCCACTTTTTATTCCCTAAACCATCCTTGCATAAATATTGGTTGAATAATAAAGTGAGTGACAATATAGGAAAATATCAGGTATCCCGTAATCACTTACAATGAAACATAAATCCCTCATAACTAGCTACCTATAACTGTTTTGTTGGTGTCTAATTCTTAACATCCTAAAATGTCCCTGGATAAATTTTAAATATCAATAAAAAAAATTTGCTATTACTTAGTCATATTTGCTCAGGGACTCCCAATAATTCATGGTAGGCTGGAGAGTAAATATTAATGAGAGAGAAAAAGAATTGACCCTATATTTGGAAAGGCTTGGATTTAGATTTGTGCTAGATTTGGATAAGATGTAATAAAAATTATATTAAAATTTATCCAAATCCATCCAAATTAAAATCCAAGTTCTAAATAAGGCCGCTTTAATTAAATCATAAAAAAAGATAATAATAAAATAAAAATGCCAAGTACCAATTAATTCCATAAATAATTACAAAATTATATTACACATGTGCCTCTTTGATAGCGGGAACAGATTGTGTCAACTTGGGAAGGAAAAAATAAAAAGCGATATCATTGAATTGGATTTAATTGGAAATAACGGGCAAGGGTGGTGGAATCTTACCTTTACCTCCTACCATAATCTGGTGAATCGGCGTTTGCCGATCAAATAATCGGTGTCTGGAGGTTGTAAACGTGGAAGAAGTGCCAGAAGCATCCTTCCTGCCATCTCCATCGCCCTCCGTGTTGGACAGATCTGATGAATTCTCCATTGATCAACTTCCTATGGAAGCCAAAATGAATGCCTCGTTCAACGTAAAAAAAAAAATTAAAGTAATACTTCAAAACTGCTCGAATTGGATAATGTTACAGCAGAAAGCGCAATTATTCCAAAAAAGAAAAAAAAAAAAAAAACGTAATCCCGGAACTGTAGCAAAAGGCCTTCGGACACGACATATTCGAAACCCTAAATGTGCAGAAGTGTTGGGTGAACGAGCCTTCTCGGCGGCCGTGCCCCTAAAACTTCAAGGAACGGTGAGAACAAACGACGAATCTCAACATGCGGTTATGAAGTTGACAGAAGCCAGAAAAAAGATGAGTACAGAAGCAGCAAAATTCGTTAGCTTGATTCTCAAATTGCAAAACGATATTTGAAATTTTGGTTTAGCTTAAATGAACTCTACTCGAGTCCTGTTCAAACTTAAATAATATATTAACCAACTTTATTAAATATTTAAAATTACCGAGCCTAAATAACCAAGCTTTTAAATAAACCTGATTCATTTATAACTGGAAAAAAAAAAAAAAAAAAGGACAAGGAAAATTTAAAAACAAAAATAACATATAAAATAACTTAATAGTTTAAGTTATAAACAAACTTAATGAAAAAAAAAAAAAAGTAAATGAACTCATAATATGAGCCTACATAGGTCAAGTATAGTATTATTTTAAATCAATTTCTTTATAAATGAATTTTAAAATTAAATTTAAAAATTGTTCAATTTTGCAACTAATAAAGTTGACAAGTTTGTATAAAAAGAAATACATAAAAAAAAAAAAAGGGCAACCCGGTGCAGAAAGCTCCCGCGTAGGGGGTCCGGGGAAAAAGGATCGAAATATCTGCTTGAATGGGTTCATTGTTATTTTCGAATACATACATTAGTAAAAACGAAAGGTGATGTTATACCTATTATATAATTTAGTTTTAATAATTTTAAAAATAATGAGTTGTATTTTAGTTTTTTTTTAAATTTTTTTTCTTTTCAAGCAACTTTAATCAAATGAAATCTTGGTTTAGTCCTTATTATAATAATTGAAATTTGTTTGTCTTTAAATTTTTTATTAGCACAATTAAGGACTCATGCTTATTAATTTCATTCAGTTAAGGTTATCACCTAAAAAAAGTTGACAAAGGGTGGGAAAAATTAAAATGAAGGTCCATCTGCCTCAGAGAGAGAGAGAGAGAGAGAGAGAGAGGGAGATAATTTTTTAATTATAATGTAACTATGCACTTGACGCCACTTGAGAATTCATGATCACTTTCTGACTACAATTTATTGAGTTTGGTTTTGTTTGGTTCTGTTTTTTGTTTTTTGGTTTTTTTTTTTCCTTAGACTAGGCTCCGAACAACTAATAATAACATAATATCTAATTTTTTTTCAATATTGTAAACACAGGTAATGAAATATAGTAGAAGTTGCTGAAAGATTAGAACGAACAATCCTATGGAAGGATGATTACATAGAGATGATAATGGTTTTAGACGGAGTAATTTTATATTAGAAACTAAAAGCCTCTAGTGAGAAATAAGAGGCCAAATATCCCTAGTTTAGGTAAGAAGGATGGTATTTATAGTGCCAATTAATAATGAAATTATTATTTAATGAGGGAGGATCATGGTTATATATGGAGTTTCAGCTAATTACAACATTTAGTTAAGAAGAAAACAATAAGGAAATGTCGCGTGTCATATGTGTCACTTAAACTAGTTAAGGAAGGGTTTAAGGGGAGTGGGGCACCCTTAATGAAACCCAATTCTAAGTAAATACATAATAAATTGAGGATAAATAAAGGTAAATGAGGGTTTAAAATAATGTATTTTAGGAACTCATCAATAACACCCTTTACATAAATTCACATATATATACGTATAAGAAACCCCCTTGTTGGACAAACGACATGTTTAACCTCCATGATAGGTTATGTTGTAAGAACCCGAACTGTGATATGTGGAATAAATTAATAAAGAGAATGGTAAAATGGTAATTGAGCAGGCTTCGTCGACGAAACCAGAGTTCGTCGACGAAGGCCCTTTACTATTTAGCGACGAATTTTAGGTGTTCGTCGATGAGGAGAAGCCGAGAGGTTTCGGAAAATCGGCAATCTCAAGCTCGCGACGAGGCCACCGTTTCGTTAGTGAACCATCTACATTGGCTCGTCAACGAAGACGTCATTTCGTCGACGAGGTCGGCCGAGTCAAAAGGTTATAAATATCCATTTCATTTTCTTCCAAGCTAAGTAATCTAAAACCCTCTCTCTCTCTCTCTAGAAATTCGAAGAGCACTCTCTCTCTCTCTAGATTTCTTCATCATACGTTGCTGGAATTGTCGATCCGACATTACCACAAGGATCAGGGAAGGATTCTCTTCAAGATTTGTGGATCGGATCTTCATTCCGAGCATTTTCAGGTTTTAGCTTAAAATCGAGATAAGGCTTGGTTTTCAATTATGTTCCGATAGTTTTGTAGGGAATGGAATTGTGAGTACTTTCTGTACTGTGATTTAAGGTTTTGAAAACTCGGTTCGCTGTTTAGGAGCCGTAGAGTTCGGAATTGGAATTTCAGGGAAAGGTAAGGGGATTCTGTTTATGTCGGTTATTTTTGAAATCAGACTTGGTAAAACTGTGATTCACGGTCCTGTATGTGTTTTGGTTACTCACTTGGGGGAATCTAACGGGTAAAATTATGGGTTTATCATGTTACAGTTTTGGGAAAAAGGGGGCATTGGGTTGCATCTCTAGTTTTGTTGGAAACCGTGAATATATTGTAATATATATTGTATTATGGAGATGGCCGAGCCTTGACTTGTTATAAACTATATTTTGAAAACCATGGTTGTTGAGATTACCAAATGGGTGTAGATTGAATTTTTATGTGAACATGCATGAGTTGTGTTTTACTGAAAGAAAATAGGAACGGGATTCCGAATTGTTCCAAGTTTGAAATTCGACTCTTTCCGAAGAGTGCGCAATACCACTAGATTGGACGATTTTTATCGAAGGGTGTGAAAGCACCAAATCTACACCGGTTCAACATTGTAGGCTGATGCTATGCTAGGTTACCGGGGATACCGACTTTTACCGAAGGGTGTGAAATATCACTAGACTGCCGGCTTTTGTCGAAGGGTGTGAGATATCACCAGATCACCGGCTTTTGCCGAATGGTGTGAAGTATCACAAGACAATCCGGCTTCGGCCGAAGGGTGTGACGACACCAGATTGTATTATTTGTTGTGAAAATATTGGAACTGTTTTAACTGTGTATGTTTCTATATCATGTTAACACTCATATGCCACACACCGATATAACCTGGGTCTGCCTTACTGAAATGTGTCTCACCCCTATTGTACCTATATGTTTTTCAGGTCCTTCGAGTAACCGGAACTAGCATCCTTGTGTTGGGAGCGTAGTGGCCGGTGCATTACGGATAGCATTTGTGTAAGTGTTAGGGCTTTTGTTTTTGGGTTGTCATTTTGAGGTTATGGTCGACACCCGGGCTTATGTTCTGTTGAATAGAGCCAAGTCTCCTTTTGTATAGACTCTGGTATGGTATGATGTATGTATAGAAAGAATATTCTCCGCTGCCTATTTTTCATATTTATGAATGTGTATAGGGTGCTTGGGAACCCCACGGGGTCGGACCCTGATTCATTGGATATTGTATCATTGGTGATTTGTATGATACAGGGACAGGTTAGGTTACTAATTCACCCCTGGGTCCCATTACCGGGTTCGGGGTGTGACAGCTTGGTATTAGAGCTGACCAGGTTGTTAGGTCTTGTAGACATGGTTAGGAGTAGCTATGTGTACATACCAGAGCATAAAATGTGGAAAATGGGTAGAGTAGGTTGAGGGTTTTTGTGTTGCTAGACAGGGATTCGTTGGCGGTGTCTAGTGTTTTTCTTGGAATGACGATTTCAGTAAAATCATGGTAAACCATTGATGACTTTCGTGTCGGTGTGATAGGAAAGACCTAGACTTGTGAGATAGTAGTTAACATGATTAGCTGTAAATAATTGTGTTAACTGTACTCGTTATAGGGGTACTAATAGATTTTTATCGTATTTTCAAAATGGAACCCAAGGATAATAACTAGCAAAGCGACTCTGAGGAGACTGCAAGCGATGAGTCTCCTTCTGTGCCTTGAGGATTGACAAGGCAGGTTATGCGGGAAATCAAGCGGAGTGTTAGGAGATGCAAACGCTCTCCTACTGCTGCGGGGTGTACCATCGAGAGGTTCACACGTATGCATCCTCCGACGTTTTCAAGAGGACCTAATCCGATGATGGCCGAGGACTGGGTCAAGAAGACCGAGAGGATTCTGGAAGTCATCCACTACATAGATAAGCAGAGAGTTCTCTACGCTACCTTCCAGCTGTCTGACGAGGCGGGGTGTTGGTGGACTGCGATGAGTTTGCTGGAGAGGCAGATTGTAAAAACCCCAAAAAGAGATATAAAAGATTAGTGGATTGATTTCCAAAAAAAAATTATTATTATTATTAATTATTTAATTAATCGAATTTAAAAGAAAACGAGAAAAAAATTTTAAGTAATTAAAATTTATTTTTATTTTATTAATAAAATATATTATTATTATTATTAATTAAATATATTATTATTCTTATTATTATATTTATCCTCCTGAAGCTTCAGCAAGCTTCAGGAGATAAAAAGTTATTCTTCTTCTTCTTCTTTACTTTTCTTTTCTTTTCTTTTTGCTGCAACACAGCTCTCTCTCTCTCTCTCTCTCTCTCTCTCTCTCTCTCTCTCTCTCTCTCTCCTCACGTTCTCTCTCCCTCTCTCCTCGATTTCATGACGGATTTTCGCCCGATTGAAAATTCAAAGATACCACTGGACTCCATTCGCTGTTGCCGTCATTTCTACAGGAGCGGATCGATGGTAGGAGCGGTGTAAGCGTATTCCCTGGGGTAAGCCATTTTCCCCTTTTTCTTTAATTTATTGTAAAATATAAGCCCAATTGACGAACGGACACCACCACGAGAATCTAGGGATGATTCTCTCCAAGTCTAATAGGATGGAATTCTCGTGGGGGTGTCGAGCCAAAACCCCAAATTTGGGGTGCGGCAATTATTAAGGGGCTTATTTTTAATTAATTAGCATTAATTTAGAAATGCTAAAATATTAAGTATTTGGGACTAAAGTAGGATTTCTGAAATTTAGGCCCCGGGTGAGCGCCGCGGGTGTAATTTTGAGACCCGCAGGCAAAATTTGGAAAATTAAGTGGGGATGTTAAATAATAGTTTAAATGTTAATTTGAGGTATATTGAGCCTAAGGAAGGCTAGATGAGTATTATTTTGGAGAAATAGATTAATTAATCTAGGGAAAAATGTAAATTGCAGGAGTTAAATTTCGGGCGCCAAGGGCGTGAAATTTTGGATTCTAACGAATTTCTCAGTAGGCAGGTAAGGGAATAAACTAAAGCAGTAATTTTTCATACAAATTATTATTGATTATGAGTAAATTTATTTTTAGAAAAGCATATGTTATATTGTATATTACGAATGAAATGTACGATTGGGAAAATACTGCTATGATGATTAAAATGTATATGTATGTATGAGATGTAAGTAATTCACGATTTTAGAATATGAAGTATGACTTTTAACAGCATATGTGTGGCATGAATATTATTTTGCGTGAAATGTATTATGATGTGAAAGATTTTACGAACAAAGCATGATTTCAGGTATTATGAAAATATGAGTTATGTTGTGATGGTTTTGACGATTATGTGATAAATGATGTATTTTCAGAATATATATACGTGAAACAATTTTGGCGCGAGGCCATATATTTATGTTATCGGCATGAGGCCGTATTTATGTTATCGGCACGAGGCCGTATTTATGTTATTGGTACGAGGCCACGTATTTATGTTTTCGGCACGAGGCCGTAATTACTATATTTTCGGCACGAGGCCGTAATGATGTTATATATATGATCATGTATTATATGTTATCACCACCGGGATGTTAGTTTAGTTCAGTTCAGGGGCTCGATATTGTAGCTATATGTGTAGATCAGATATCTACGTCAGATTAGTGCTAACCATCCATGAGGGGATGGGAGATGGATAGTCGATGTGGCTTTCAGTAGAGTGTGGACGTCCACCTGGCAGTCCGAACTAGGGTGTGGCAGGCTCATCGTACTTACAGACATATTTGATTCGGCAGTGGTCGGCCAGCCATTGTCGGGTCCCGCCTTCGGGCTACACAACCCGTCATGGGGGGTAATACATAGCACCAGCTAGTTAGTCATCCTGGGTTTGTTTTCAGTACTACAGTTATAACAGATGATTTTATGTATGTTATGATTTATTAACAGATGTGAAAATATATGTTTACCCAGTACGATATGATGATGTTTATAGAATTATGAAATGTACTGCATACGTACAAATGCATTAAATATTCATGTTACCATACAGCTGTATTTAGTTTATTTTCTCTTACTGAAAAGTATCTCACCCCCAAACTTAATTAATTTTTCAGGAGCCCCTGAGAGACCAGCGGGTCAGGGCCGCCATTGAGCTAGTGAGATTACCCTGTGAGAAGGGTAAGATTTTGTAATAGCGTCAGAGTTATTTTGTATTTGACCCTAGAGATATTTTGATGTATGTGAGGATGTATAGAATGCTCTGGTATTATGTTTTATGATTGGATGTTTGAGATTTTATGTTTACTGCTGCTAGGTTTTCTGCTGTGTTTGACAGGTGTCCCCGCTACCCACGGGTTCAGGTTGACCATTTTTTTTATTATGTGATATTTTATGTTAAGAAATTGAGGGACGTTACACAGAGAGCCGGTGTTTCAGAGATGACATGGATCCGTCTCAAAGAGGTGTTCTTTGAGAGATACTTCCCAGTCTCCACACGCGATGCTAAGGCAGATAAGTTCTCTACTCTGACACAAGGAAGCATGATGGTGCATGGGTATGTTGCTTGGTATATAGAGTTATCCCGCTTCGCATCATGTTTGATCTCGGGTGAGTAAGAGAAGACTCGGAGGTTCGAGAAGGGTTTGAGAAAGGATACCCACAGGTTAGCGGGTATGCTTCAGATCCGCGAGTTCTCGGTTTTGGTGGATAAGGTCATGGTGGTCGATACCAGCATCCAAGAGGATAAGGTAGATTAGGAGTCGCCACTAACCTTTAGTGCGGTTAGAACACATGATTACTACCCCGTTAGGGGTAGAATCGGTCTACATTACCAGAGTTGGGGTCGGGAGTTCGGTTACGCGAGAGGAAGGTACGAGCACCCCCTACGCGCCCGTTCTTACGAACGGTACCTAATTAATTTGAAATTATCCCTAAGTTAATCTAATAATTCTTTAAACTACTCCTTTTATGAATTAATAAACACACATGAAAAATGAATAAATAAATAAATATATACATATATTCCCTCAGAGCTTAGGGTACGTGATGCCCGAAGGCTCATACCCCGCAATAAAATTATAGGGATAATAATTAAGAAAATACACTCCCAAAATTTTGAAATTATATATAAAATTTTTATAGGAAAATACTAGTATGGGAGGTTTTAATATATATTAATAAGATAATAAACTAAGAAATTAAATTACCATAATACATGTAATAATAATAGGGATACATATATGCTATATATACTATATAATAATAAATTGTTTATAACACCTAATAACTTATTCTCATAATAAACCAACCTAATAGATAGTAATAATACATGCATAATAAGGATAATAATAATGTAACTCATATTGTGATAATACTAAACTTAGAATACTAATAATAATGATACTATATCCTACGTAATAATAATAACCATAATACTAATAATGACAATAATACACTACCATATAATAATATATTAACATCCTATAAATACAATAATAACAACCTAGAAATAATCAAAACCTTAAAGTTAATATTCAATATATATACATATAGAAACAACTGATACCTATGGAAACAATTTTAACCCTAAAACTAATGTGCAAAAGGTTAAATAGCAAGTATGGAAATAACTGACATTATGGAAACAAATCGACCTAAAAATTAACATGTTAATAAACAATAATATATATTTAAAGCAATTAATGAAATTAAGGCAACAACTCAACCCTAAATAATATATAATAATAACCGAAAGCCCTATAACAATATAACTATCCTAATATACAATATGACAATAATGATAACCCAGAATATGCAATATCAATATGACAATGATGAAAACCATAAAACAACTATATAATAAGATCAACTAAATATTAACATGATAATTACAAAAATAATAAATAATAATATCACAGGAATACATAATAGACAATAATATTACGTAAATATATATACATGCAAATTAGATATACAATTTGAATATTATGGAACTACAATAATAATATGAAAATATGTAAGCTCATATGCAAATGAATATGCAAATAATAATATAAGACAATCACAAATATATAAACTATACAAAAAAATGTGCATTCAAAATAATATAAATATACAAATAAACATATAAGGCAATAACAATAATATATATGCACATTAGATAATAACTAATAAATGACAACAATAATAATAGTACTCCACCAATATAATAATAATAATAATAATAAGAACATACCAACAATATATATAATAATAATACTAATAATAATAAGTCAACAATATAATAATATTACTAATAATAATACAAACAAAGTAATACTAATACAAACAAAATAATACTAATACAAGTAAAATCAATATAATAATGTTAATACAATTAATATAATGGCAATAATAATATTCAAGCAATTTACTAATAATGATATATAAATAATAATAATAATAATATTACTAATAACAATATACAAATAATAATAACAATATGATCACCATAAAAAAAAACCTTTAATAACAATTTTAATATATATAACAAGTATGAAATAAAGAAAAATTTAAACATTAAAATATAAAGTGTTTGTGTGCATGTATTTACTGGGCGTGTGAGTGTGTGTTGTGGGTAGCCGGGAGTAGTAGGAGATTTACCAGAGACTTACCGTGGGCTGAAGGAGAGGAAGCAGGTGGTCAGAGTTCGCGCGTCTGTGTTGCAGCTATGGTGGTTGCAGCTGGTTGTCTGCAGGGAACGTGGCTGGGGCTGTGTGTGAGCTCCTCGTCGGAGCGTCGCCGGCAAGGGGTGTTGGCGACGGTGGAGACGATGGTGATGGTGCTGGGGTTGTGGTCGTGAAGAACAGGTGAGGCCGTGGAGGGGCCGTGGGGCTGTGAACGCTGCTTCTGTTGGAGGAGTCGTGGTCGTCACCGGAGATCCTAGAGGCTGGCTGGAAATCTTTGAGGTCGTGATGGGTTGTGATGGTGGCTGGGCAGCGGCTATGGTGATGGTGGCTATGGGTGATCTGCAACAGAGGAGAACAAGGGAGAGGGAAGGTGGGCTGGAGCTGCAGTGCCCGGGAAGCTGAAGAAGAAGAAGAAGAAAGGAGAGTTTTTTTTTTTTTCAGCTTTTTTTTGGCCTACGCTCCGCGCTGCTCTCTTGCTGTGCTGCGCCCCCTCCTCAGAAGCCAAAAGAGACCCCCTTTTTAAAAAAAAATTTTAGAAACCCTAATTTCCTATTTCCTTTTTGGTTTATTGCATTTTATTACACATTTTTTTTTATTTTTCTTTTGGAAATAATATAGATGAGTATAACTTCTAATATGGTAATAATAATAATAATAATAATAATAATAATAATAATAATACTAATAATAATAATAATAATAATAATAATACTAAGGTAAAAATAAAAATAATAATAAAATAATAGTAATAAATAAATAATAATAATAATAGTAAAAATACTAATATTAAAAATAATGTCAATAATAATGAAAATAATAAATAATGATAATAATAATAATAAACAATATAAATAAAAATAAAAGTAATAATAATAATACTAATGAAAAATAATAATAATAATAATAATAATAATAAATAAAATAATAGTAATAATAGTAATAAAAAATACTAATAATAATGATAATAAAAATTAAAAATAATAATGAAAAAAATAAATAATAATAATAATAAAATAGAAGTAAAAATAAGTAATAATAATAATACTAATGAAAAATAATAATAATAGTAATAATAATAATAATGAAAATAAGAGGGGACCCATTGTTCTATTTGGCTAGGGCAAAAATAGGGTGTCTACAACTGCCCATCTTTGTAGGCTTAGTTGCTTCAATGTAACGGTAGGAACTCTCCTACGTTTTTGTAGCAACAAGCCTGCAAAGATAAAAGACACCTATTTTAGCCAAGCCATTCAACTCTCTATGGCTTTTCAGGTTAATCAAGAGTTGTTTATTTCTGCCAACCAGAGACGATATGCACCGAATGTAAGAATCCATGTTGAGGTATACAAGGATGGCTTGCTGCGAATGTAAGAATCCGAGCCGTAGGGATATGATGATCCAGCCATGGGACACAATGATGGCTTGCTTCGAATGTAAGAATCCGAGCCGTAGGGACACGATGATCCAGCCATGGGACACAATGATGGCTTGCTTCGAATGTAAGAATTCGAGCCGTAGGGACACGATGATCCAGCCATGGGACACAATGATGGCTTGCTTCGAATGTAAGAATCCGAGCCGTAGGGACACGATGATCTAGCCATGGGACACAATGATGGCTTGCTTCGAATGTAAGAATCCGAGCCGTAGGGACACGATGATCCAGCCATGGGACACAATGATGGCTTGCTTCGAATGTAAGAATCCGAGCCGTAGGGACACGATGATCCAGCCATGGGACACAATGATGGCTTGCTTCGAATGTAAGAATCCGAGCCGTAGGGACACGATGATCCAGCCATGGGACACAATGATGGCTTGCTTCGAATGTAAGAATCCGAGCCGTAGGGACACGATGATCCAGCCATGGAACACAATGATGGCTTGCTTCGAATGTAAGAATCCGAGCCGTAGGGACACGATGATCCAGCCATGAGACACAATGATGGCTTGCTTCGAATGTAAGAATCCGAGCCGTAGGGATACGATGATCCAGCCATGGGACACAATGATGGCTTGCTTCGAATGTAAGAATCCGAGCCGTAGGGACACGATGATCCGAGCCACCTCAACCAGTAACAAGATGTGAAAGCAAAGTATGGAAAGTTGTTACTCTATTTGGAAAAAGCGCTTGGGGTAAAGTCCGAATGTCAATGAATGAATCCCTTGTCTTTGGGATCTGTTGCCCTAGTTTCAAAATAAATCAATGTGTGTACGGGGTCAACTTGCCCCAATTTTTCAAGTAAATCAATGTGTGCTTGGGGTCAGTTACCCCAGCTCATAATTAAACACAACAGAATCTCTCCATCAAGGATGTCAAATAATCATTCGAAAGCTCAAGACAAGTGTGAAGGGTGCTCTATTGCTGCTTGTGATGTTAGAATGCAATGATATGCTGCTATATGTATGCATGTTGCTAACTTATAATGCAATGATATGTTGCTATTAATATGCATGTTACTAACTTGTGATTATATGTATGCATTTTTATTTTTTGTGTAATGTATGAAACGCACAATGGCAATGCATGAGATGTATGGTAATGCGTGAAATGCATGACAATGCATAAGATGCATGGTAATACATAAAATGCATGAGATGCGTGAAAATGCATGATAATACATGGAATGCATGACATATGTGGTAATGTGTGAAATATAGGGTAATGCATGAAATGCATGGCGATGCATAAGACATATGATAATGCGTGAAATGCATGACAATGCATAAGATATATGGTAATGTATGAAATGTAGGTATGACGATGCATAAGATGTATGGTAATGCGAGAAATGCAGGGCAATGCATAAGATGTATTACCATACATGAAGTGTAGGTAATGCATGCAATGGATGACAATGCATACATGAAATGCATGACAATGCATGAGATGTATGGTAATGCAAGGAATGCATGGAAACGCATGAAATCTTAGGTGATGCATGAAATACATGGCAATGCATGAGATGTATGGTAATGCATGGAATGCATGGCAATATATGAATTTTAGGTAATGCATGAAATGTATGACGATGCGTGAAATTCGGGGTAATGCATGACATGTATGGCAATGCGTGAAACTTGGGGTAATGCATGACAATGCATGAATCTTTTCTCCCAATGACCTCATCTTTGGTCTCTACATGAGATTCGCCACATTTGAATGGATTTGTAACCGATCTTAGTTTAATCTTATTTATTCATCCGGTCATGAAAGTGATTGACTTAACTCAAAAATCACAAAATCTGCCCCAGTTGAATGGACCTACAGCTGATCTTGACTCTGATTTCCTATTCCAATCCGATAAGAAAGTGCTTGAATGGGACCCAGTTAAATTCATCTGCCACCGATCTTGAATCTATTGTTGGATTTCTTTTGAACTTGATATAACATTTGCTCCAGTTTGACTGCTCTTTCTCCACAAGGATCTTCTTTATAGAAATTTCTGGTGATTCTGAAGCTCTTTGACTATCCATCCTCTTTTAATGCTCTAAAGAATAAGAAGGGTTCCTTTTTTTTTTTTTCTTTTTTCATTTTTTCATTTTTTTTTTTAAGGAACAAGGAATGATTATGCAACTATGACATCAACTCGCTAAATCAAAAGGCCATCTGCACTAAATAAATGTTTTACCATGTTTCAATGCTATCGTAGGGGAAAATTCATGCCAGTATTCAAAAGTCATGTAACGTTGATTTCCCAGCCTAGATGACTGTTCCTTCTCTTCAACTGCCCCAGTTTCATCAACTCATGCTTTGATCTCAAGATGGTCTTTAAGACTTGGGACGAAACGTAGGCTTAGGGATGTAGGATTTCAGAATAAAAGGGAAACTAAGGCTCAAAAATACCACCCCAAATAATGTTTTATGCCCCCAGTTCGAGTTGAGGCGCTTTTGCAAGATGTTGACCGAACTTGTTATTTAAACAAGCTGCCTACGTACCTTTTCAGGATCAGGTCATTACGTAGTTCAGACTCAGTATTGAGTCTGACAAATTATTAGAGACAACAATGTATACCAATCTGGTCAGGACTTTCATTTGGACCGTAATGTAGGCTAAGGGTATAGGTTAAAGAAGAAAGGAGTTACATAAGGCTCAAAATCATCAATTTCATCAAGGGTAATTTGGTCAAAGATCACATATGTAGTAAGTCTCTTATTTTCTTTCTTCCTCTTCTTCTTTCTCTTTCCATTTGCTTTTACTGCTCCCTTTTGTTTTTCTCTTTCATGAAGGGATTTTGTCATTTTTGTTTGGACTTCATTTGGGACTAATCCTTTAAAATTTCCCCAGTGTGGGGTGTGATCCTTTGACGGGTTAATTAATAAATGAATTTTTCAGGCTCAAAAGGGCTTACAAGAGATTTCTTCTTTGAATTTCTTTTGGATAGCAGAAAAATGGCCTGCCATCATTTTGGTAATGATTATTGTCTCAAATGATTTGCCAAACGCTAAGGGACCCAAACCCAGGTTAGCATTCTGGTGATCTGACTTTTAAGAAAAAGCTGGTTTAACATTCAGGCTCAATTTGGTTAACAAATGGTAAATCATTGTTTGGGTTCTTTTCAAGGATGACTGGTCGACCAAAGAGGGTCATCCATCATTTGATCAAAACATGAGTGATTAATTGATAGGAAATTATCGGAACAGCCCAGCCACTTCGTTGAATTCCTTAGAAAGTAAAAATAACGTCTGAATTCAGTGATTGTTTCATCCTTTATCATCTCTTTCTAGCTCATGAACACTGGTAATATTACTTTCCCTATTCGGCATGAAACATAAGCAAACAGAATTTGGCAATTGGACTTATGATGCAAGTGAGATAACTAAATGCATAATTCATTTTATTGAATATAGAAAATATTCCGAGACACAGGCGTCCACGGATTACAAAAAGCAGATAACACTGGAAAACGAAAAAACATTAATTGAAAAGGACTAGATAGTCAAAAGTTCGGTACTCCATCATTTCAGCCTTGGTGGATAACGACTGAAACCATTGATTTGGGAACCTCCTGGATATGTCAACCACTTCCTTCCTCGTGTTTGGGCAAAGGATTCCCCTGGACTCCTGGTTGCTTGTCATCAAAAGCTAACCATCCTGCATCTCTTAACGATTGTACCTTATACTTGAAAGCCCAACAACGGTCAATGGTATGGCCGGGAGAGTTAGCATGGTACTCACAACGAACCCCAGGATCATACCACTGTGGAGGAGGGTTCGCAATGGGCATTCCAGGGATTGCAGATACCATCCCCCTTTCCCGCAACTGAGGAAATAATTCGGCATATGTCATAGGAATAGGGTCCACCCTTCGGAAGTTTCTGGTCACAAACCTATCTTGCGTTTGCTGGTTCGGTGGACCAGAGTGAACAATCTGGGGCCTTGTGCCTGTATGCGTCGTTTGATTTACCATGGGCTCAAAACCAAAGTTTTTCTTGGGCCATTGGTTCCCACCTCTAGTGTACTGATTCTTCCAATTAAACTGCCCCTGTATCATTTGCGCCTCTTCCTCTTTCTTCCTATTAGTCCACCTTTTGCCTAAACCAGTTTCTGTGCCACTATCCTTGACTAGGCCTGCCTTGATATCGCCTTCAATTCTTCCTCCCGCAGCCACAATATCCATAAAATCATGGGGAGTTGCTCCCCGAAGGTGCGTACGGTAGGGGTCCTTTAGTGTGCTCACGAACAAGGAGATAGCCTCTCGGTCACTCACCGGGGGGTCCACTTGGATCGACATATCCCTCCACCTATAAGCATATTCTCTGAATGTTTCGGTGGATTTCTTCTCCATCTCTTGTAGAGTCATGCGATCAGGCGCCATTTCCGTCACATGGCGGTAGTGAGTAACAAAGGCGTTGGCCAAGTCCTTCCAAGTGCGGACCCGAGCCTTATCTTGCTGAATGTACCAACGGATGGCGGACCCGGTCAAACTGCTTTGAAAGCAATGCATCATTAGTTTTTCATCGTCTGAGTATGCGGCCATTGCTTGGCAGTACATCACTAAATGTGTTCGAGGGCACCGAGTCCCATCAAACTTTTCAAAGTCTGGCATTTTGAACTTTGGCGGCAGGGTGACTTTCGGCACCAAGCAAAGGTCATTTGGATTAACTGAATCGAAAGTATTAGAACCTTCCATTGCTTTTAAGCGCTCTTCTAATACGTCACAGCGACGCTCAGCCTCAGATTTGCTTATTCCCATATCAGATGGTACTAATGGAGGAGTTCCTACCACTGGGAACCCCTGTGCTGGCATAGCAGGGATGAAAGGAGGCATATTTGGCGGTGGACCCCCCATAACGCCAGGTGGCGGAATTGATGTTTGTCCATGATCTGGGGTGAATCCTGGGGGATGAGCGGGGTCCATATCTACTTCGGGATCAACATGCACTGCCTTTCCCTTATTCATCAATAACTCCAGAACCTTACTTATCTTGTCATTTATCTCTTCTTGTCCTTGTTCTAGACCCAGGACTCTATTTTTCAATTGTTCGCTCATTTTTCTCGCTTTTCGCCTCGTATTGTACTGATGCGTGGTGGTCTTAATTATTGCTTTATATTACTCAAACCACCTCTTCAATTAGGAACTGAAAACCAAAGAATTTCCCTTTTTTAGAACCATGAATGCACAATTATGTACTGCATGAGTGAAAGTGTTTTGATGCATGATTAGGGTATGCAATGGGTGTTTATGCATGGATGCAACTAGTGCACTTATATATACAAACAAAGATATAAACATGCATGCAGCCTATCGTGCATGACTATGTATGAAATGAAATGCATGAATATGATGTCCTAAATTACTACTTAGCTAGAATTTTAGAAAAATCCCACTAATGAAACAGGTCAAGATTAACATGACCATTGATGGACCACGATTTCAATTCAATTTCTCCCTTACCCACTCATTTCCTAATTAACGGTCCATGAACCTCAGGTTTTATGAAGGGTCAGATTATGTTATGAGGTTGGGGTTGACCCAGGCTAGTCAACCCGTAGGATTCTTTCAATGTGGACTTGTGGACTTTAGTGTGTACTTGGGCCTCAAGTATATTAAAATATGGGCTTCATTATATTTCATGGTGGGATCAGGCCCTAGTTTTAAAAGGATTTGGGCTTAGATTATTTAGAAAATATTGGCCCAGATTTTTAGGGTAATAGGGCCAAAGACCATTTTTGAAAACTGGGTTTGACCCCTTTTGGAAAATTGGGTCTGGGCCAAATTTTTTCTTAGGAAAAGGTTGGGCCTATACTTATTATTTCTCAAAAAATTGGGCCCGAGCTATTTGAAAAGGGTTGGGCCGACCCATATTTTAAAATAGTTGGGCCAAGTGCTTCATTTTGTAAGGATGGGCCTTTGTCTCATTACTGGACTTTTTCTGAATACTGGCTAAGTAGTATGTATGCCTAAATGTATGTCAAATGCATGATATAATACAAAGTATTCCCCAACATATATACAACACACTATTCATGGAGAAGGATGTGGCTCCTGTCCCAACCTAGGGTAGGTACACATATATAGGGTTGTTCATGGCTCTATCCTAGTTAAGGGAAAACTATGGACAAGTACGTGTGAGTAGGCTCTAATCCCTATTGACAAAAAGGTTCCCAATTTGAAATTTCATCCTCCCCCATAGGGGTCCGGACAAAACTCGCATTGAGCGGGGTGGTTCGCGGGTCCCATCAAGCTTAAGCTACGAAGGGACAAACGCTATTACACCCCTATCTAATCTTAGCAGGTAAAGCTCGGGTATAGAGCGTGAGAGTGTGTGAATTCAAATTTTAATTTAATCCCACTATTCCCTCATTTATTCACATGCTATAAACAATATGGAAACAAGATATCTACCATTAATATATATATATATTCAAAAGATAAGGAAACACAATATATGCAATTAATATGTTTATTCACAAAAAATTTGGAAACAAAAGAATAAGGAAACAAAATATTTACGATTTAATATACAAAATATCTATAATTACTATACTTATTCAAAATATCTTACAATTAATATGCTTTTTCAAAGTATTTGGAAACAAAATATCTACATTGAATATTCAAAAAAATTAGGAAACAAAATATTTTTAATTAATTAAGGTTATTTACAAATTATGGAAGTAAAATATATACAATTAATCAAAGTTATTTACGAATTATAATATTCACAAAATAAGGAGTAATTAAAAGATTTATTAAATTTGAACTTGGGATAATTTCTAATTAATTATTGGCTTGACTCTCTAAGTGGGGTCCTCAGCGGAGTCGCCAAGCTGTCGCGACGTCCCGGGCGCGCGTGTGCCCCGGGCGGCGGAATTAAAATCAGTTTAATATTTTCATGGAAAAACATGGAATGTCGGAGTCGCCACTAACCTTTAGTGCGGTTAGAACACATGATTACTACCCCGTTAGGGGTAGAATCGGTCTACATTACCAGAGTTGGGGTCGGGAGTTCGGTTACGCGAGAGGAAGGTACGAGCACCCCCTACGCGCCCGTTCTTACGAACGGTACCTAATTAATTTGAAATTATCCCTAAGTTAATCTAATAATTCTTTAAACTACTCCTTTTATGAATTAATAAACACACATGAAAAATGAATAAATAAATAAATATATACATATATTCCCTCAGAGCTTAGGGTACGTGATGCCCGAAGGCTCATACCCCGCAATAAAATTATAGGGATAATAATTAAGAAAATACACTCCCAAAATTTTGAAATTATATATAAAATTTTTATAGGAAAATACTAGTATGGGAGGTTTTAATAAGATAATAAACTAAGAAATTAAATTACCATAATACATGTAATAATAATAGGGATACATATATGCTATATATACTATATAATAATAAATTGTTTATAACACCTAATAACTTATCCTCATAATAAACCAACCTAATAGATAGTAATAATACATGCAAATAAGGATAATAATAATGTAACTCATATTGTGATAATACTAAACTTAGAATACTAATAATAATGATACTATATCCTACGTAATAATAATAACCATAATACTAATAATGACAATAATACACTACCATATAATAATATATTAACATCCTATAAATACAATAATAACAACCTAGAAATAATCAAAACCTTAAAGTTAATATTCAATATATATACATATGGAAACAACTGATACCTATGGAAACAATTTGAACCCTAAAACTAATGTGCAAAAGGTTAAATAGCAAGTATGGAAATAACTGACATTATGGAAACAAATCGACCTAAAAATTAACATGTTAATAAACAATAATATATATTTAAAGCAATTAATGAAATTAAGGCAACAACTCAACCCTAAATAATATATAATAATAACCGAAAGCCCTATAACAATATAACTATCCTAATATACAATATGACAATAATGATAACCCAGAATATGCAATATCAATATGACAATGATGAAAACCATAAAACAACTATATAATAAGATCAACTAAATATTAGCATGATAATTACAAAAATAATAAATAATAATATCACAGGAATACATAATAGACAAAAATATTACGTAAATATATATACATGCAAATTAGATATACAATTTGAATATTATGGAACTACAATAATAATATGAAAATATGTAAGCTCATATGCAAATGAATATGCAAATAATAATATAAGACAATCACAAATATATAAACTATACAAAAAAATGTGCATTCAAAATAATATAAATATACAAATAAACATATAAGGCAATAACAATAATATATATGCACATTAGATAATAACTAATAAATGACAACAATAATAATAGTACTCCACCAATATAATAATAATAATAATAATAAGAACATACCAACAATATATAATAATAATACTAATAATAATAAGTCAACAATATAATAATATTACTAATAATAATACAAACAAAGTAATACTAATACAAACAAAATAATACTAATACAAGTAAAATCAATATAATAATGTTAATACAATTAATATAATGGCAATAATAATATTCAAGCAATTTACTAATAATGATATATAAATAATATAATAATACTATTACTAATAACAATATACAAATAATAATAACAATATGATCACCATAAAAAAAAACCTTTAATAACAATTTTAATATATATAACAAGTATGAAATAAAGAAAAATTTAAACATTAAAATATAAAGTGTGTGTGTGCATGTATTTACTGGGCGTGTGAGTGTGTGTTGTGGGTAGCCGGGAGTAGTAGGAGATTTACCAGAGACTTACCGTGGGCTGAAGGAGAGGAAGCAGGTGGTCAGAGTTCGCGCGTCTGTGTTGCAGCTATGGTGGTTGCAGCTGGTTGTCTATAGGGAACGTGGCTGGGGCTGTGTGTGAGCTCCTCGTCGGAGCGTCGCCGGCAAGGGGTGTTGGCGACGGTGGAGACGATGGTGATGGTGCTGGGGTTGTGGTCGTGAAGAACAGGTGAGGCCGTGGAGGGGCCGTGGGGCTGTGAACGCTGCTTCTGTTGGAGGAGTCGTGGTCGTCACCGGAGATCCTAGAGGCTGGCTGGAAATCTTTGAGGTCGTGACGAGTTGTGATGGTGGCTGGGCAGCAGCTATGGTGATGGTGGCTATGGGTGATCTGCAACAGAGGAGAACAAGGGAGAGGGAAGGTGGGCTGGAGCTGCAGTGCCCGGGAAGCTGAAGAAGAAGAAGAAGAAAGGAGAGTTTTTTTTTTTTTCCTGCTTTTTTTTGGCCTACGCTCTGCGCTGCTCTCTTGCTGTGCCGCGCCCCCCTCCTCAGAAGCCAAAAGAGACCCCCTTTTTAAAAAAAAATTTAGAAACCCTAATTTCCTATTTCCTTTTTGGTTTATTGCATTTTATTACACATTTTTTTTATTTTCTTTTGGAAATAATATAGATGAGTATAACTACTAATATGGTAATAATAATAATAATAATAATAATAATAATAATAATAATAATAATAAGGTAAAAATAAAAATAATAATAAAATAATAGTAATAAATAATATAATAATAATAGTAAAAATACTAATATTAAAAATAATGTCAATAATAATGAAAATAATAAATAATGATAATAATAATAATAAACAATATAAATAAAAATAAAAGTAATAATAATAATACTAATGAAAAATATAATAATAATAATAATAATAATAAATAAAATAATAGTAATAATAGTAATAAAAAATACTAATAATAATGATAATAAAAATTAAAAATAATAATGAACAAAATAAATAATAATAATAATAAAATAGAAGTAAAAATAAGTAATAATAATAATACTAATGAAAAATAATAATAATAGTAATAATAATAATAATGAAAATAGAGGGGACCCATTGTTCTATTTGGCTAGGGCAAAAAATAGGGTGTCTACATTAGGAATCAAATAAGAGGACAGTACCTTCTAGTTCTCAGTCAGGATCTCATCAGTGATCATGGAAGAAGAAGAGTAAAGGCTCGGGTTACCGCCAGGAAGTCCTGCATCTAGACTACAAAACTAGACCCTCAAATCCTCTTTTCCTATACTCTGGTATTATTACTGCTGCACTCTAGAGTCTACAGACATAGTATCCTAGGCTCTGATACCAAATGTAACACACCTCAATTTCTTAACATAAAATATCATATAATAAATAAAATGGTCAATCCGAACTCGTGGGGGTAACGGGGACACCTGTCAAACACAGCGGAAACCTAGCAGCAAGTAAACATAAAATCTCAAACATCCAATTCATAAAACATAATACAGAGCATTCTATACATCCTCACATACATCAAAATATCTCTAGGGTCAAACACAAAATAACTCTGATGCTATTACAAAATTTTACCCTTCTCACAGGGTAATCTCACTAGCTCAATGGCGGCCTTGACCCGCCGGGTCTCTCAGGGGCTCCTGAAAAATTAATTAAGTTTGGGGGTGAGACACTTCTCAATAAGGGAAAATAAATTAATACAGCTGTGTGACAACATGAATATTAATGCATTTGTACGTATACAGTACATTTTATAATTCTATAAATATCATCATATCGTTCTGGGTAAACATATATTTTCACATCTATTAATAAATCATAACATACATAAAATCATCTGTTATAACTGTAGTACTGAAAACAAACCCAGGATGGCTAGCTAGCTGGTGTCATGTATTACCCCCCATGACGGGTTGTGCAGCCCAAAGGCGAGACCCGACAATGGCTGGCCGACCATTGCCGAATCAAATATGTCTGTAAGTACGATGAGCCCGCACACCCCTGGTTCGGACTGCCAAGTGGACGTCCACACTCAACTGAAAGCCACATTGACTATCCATCTCCAATCCCCTCGTGGGATGTTAGCACTAATCTAACGTAGATATCTGATCTACACATATAGCTACGGTACCAAGCCCCTGAACTGAACTAGACTAACATCCTGGTGGTGATAACATATAATACATGATCATATATATAACATCATTACGGCCTCGTTCTGAAAATATAGTAATTACGGCTCGTGCCGAAAACATAAATACGTGGCCTAGCGCCAATAACGAAAATACGGCCTTGTGCCGATAACATAAATACGGCCTCGTGCCGATAACACTAAATACATGGCCTCGCGCCAATAACATAAAAAGGGCCTCGTGCCGATAACATAAATATATGGCCTCGCGGCCAAAAACATAAATACGGCCTCGTGCCGATAACATAAACATATGGCCTCGCGCCCAAAATTGTTTCAGGTATATATATTCTGAAAATACATCATTATCACATAATCGTCAAACCATCACAACATAACTATATTTTCATAATACTTGAAATCATGCTTTGTTCGTAAAATCTTCACATCATAATATATTTCACACAAAATAATATTCATGCTACACATATGCTGTTAAAAGTCATATTTCATATTCTAAAATCGTGAATTCCTTACATCTCATACATACATATACATTTTAATCATCATAGCAGTATTTTCCAATCGTACATTTCATTCGTAATACACAATATAACATATGCTTTTCTGAAAATAAATTAACTCATAATCAATAATAATTTGTATAGAAAATTTACTACTTTAGTTTATTCCCTTACCTGACTACTGAGAAATTCGTTAGGATCCAAAATTTCACGCCCTTGGCGCCCCAAAATTTGACTCCTGAAATTTACATTTTTTTTCAGATTAATTAATCTATTTCTCCAAAGTAAGACTCATCTAGCCTTCCCTAGGTTTCCATATACCTCAAATTAATATTTAAACTATTATTTAACATCCCTACTTAATTTTCTAAATTTTACCTGTGGGTCCCAAAATTACACCCGCGGCGCTCACCTGGGTCCTAATTTCAGAAATCCTAGTTCGGTACCAGATGCTTAATATTTTAGCATTTCTAAATTAATGCTAATTAATTAAAAATAAGCCCCTTAATAATCGCAAATTTGGGGTTTTGGCCCGACACCCCATGAGAATTCCGTCCCACTAAACTTGTAGAGAATCATCCTTAGATTCTCGTGGTGGTGTTTGTTCGTCAATTGAGCTTATATTTGCAAGAAATTAAAGAAAAAGGGAAAAATGGCTTACCCCAAGGAATATGCTTACGCCGCTCCTACCACCGATCCGCTCGGTAGAAATGATAGCAGCGACGAATGGAGTCCAGTGGTATTTTTGGATTTTCGATTCGGACTACCGAAATCCATCAACGAAATCGAGGAGAGAGGGAGAGAGAAAGTTCAGAGAGTTGGCAGAAGAGACAAGAAAGAAAAAGAAATAAAATGAACGGGCGTGAATTCAATTTAGGAATCCACCTGAAGCTTCAAAGAGCTTCCAGGTGGGTAACATATTCATGAATAAGAAAAGAATAAGAAATAATAAGTAAGAGTAAGAATAATAATAAGAATAAGAGAAAGTTAATTAATAGTAATATAAATATATTTTATAAAGAAAATTAAATAAATTTTTTAATATTTTTTTTTTGTTTTCGTTTTTAAATTCGTTCACTTAATTAATTAAATTAAGATTTTTTTTATTTTATTTTTGTTTTATTTTTTGTTTATTTTTATTATTTTTTTTTTGGAATCGTTCCTAATAATATTTTTTATTTTATCTCTTTTTGGGGGTTTTACATCATACATACGGATACATTTATCCTTATAATAGGCTGTTTCTATTCGTACATTTGATTCGCCAATAACAAGGATAATATGCTTTTTTTTTTTAAAAATAACTTACTCTAATTAATAATAATTAGATGGAAAATAACCTTTTGTCCCTTACCCAACCGCCGGGACTCTCGCTTGTAATGATGTGTATATGTTATATATCTCTGATAATATTTGGAATGTGTATGATGTAATACTATGCAACGTTTTAATTAGAATAAACTTATGTAGTCACATGCGTTGTAATATTTTCCACATTACTAAGAAGTGTCTCACCCAATCTTAAAACCCCTTTTCAGGTCCTAGTTTTTAGAGGGACTTTTGTAACGCCATGAAGACAAATGGTATTTAAATAATAAAAGAAAGGAAAATGGAGGAAAACGAAAAACAGAAGGAGGCAGTTGATTTGTCGACGACATTGCATTTGGAAAGATATAAACCCCACGGAAAATTCAGCTCCTCGTTGACGAGGGTATAACAGGAGGCTCACGACGAACCTTTTACAGGACTCGTCGACGAGGGGGTGACATCGTGGTTTTTGAATTTCGTCGAAAAGGGGGAGTCGTAGACGATTTTCTTTTGACCTCGTCGATGACGGGGTTGACGTGGCTCGTCAACAAAAAGCCACAGTTTGAAATATGTCTAAAATATTTTTGGCCGAACATTTCCTATATGTAAAAATTTTATCTCTCTACCTTCGGCCTCTCTTCTCTCTTTGATTTCGAGCGGATTTCCGCCGAATTGAGGATATGAAGCCACCACGACGCACCTGGGAAAGTTCTCTGCAAGTCTACCAGAGAGATCGTCGGTGGGTGCTGAGTTGGAAATCATCCCAATCAAAGGTAAGATTTCTAGTCAATATTTGGTTAAATTGACAGTTGTCGGACAGTGATCTATGCGTTAGAAATCCTGAAACTTTGGTTATGAGAAATTCCGTGTCAAGGGTGTGAATGGGGCGAAACCTGCGGTTGGGTTGCGGACAGATTTTAATAAGGGGTTTTTGTCAAGAATAAGGTAAGGGATAAATAAGCAATTCTTTTTAGAAAAAGGATGATATATAACATTTCATTTCAGGAAAGTAAATATGTTCATATATATGATTATATTTGTAAAACACTGTTGAAAATGATGGTATGTTAAATAGCGGGAACACTAGTAGATGTGGCATGAGTTGAAATTGTTATTGAAATATTGTTTTCTAGAAAATATGGTTAGGATCCGAATTGTATAATGAAAAAATTGCGTTACGGACCGAGATTTTATATGTTTTGCGGCATACGGGCCGCAGTGATTGTGTATAATTTGCCAGTGTACGGGCTATGCGATTAGTATGATTTGCCCGGCGTTACGAGCCAAGTTATGATGTTGTGATTGCCAAACATACGGGTGGTGTGCTATGCTATGATTTGCTGGCATATGAGCGAGCTTGGATGTGATTGCCAGCGTCCGGAGGACCTGTGCTATGATATGAGTTTCCGGCGTACGGGCGAGCTATGGTTTAAAAGGTGTAATACCAGGCGTACGGGGCGATGATTTTCATGATATAGTAAATATGCAAAGTAGTGATATGATAATCGATAATAATGATATGAGATATCATGTATCATAGTTTCAGTATATGTTATATGAAGTCAGAACATGGTTGGCTTGTTTAGGCTAGACTTGCACTGTACGTTTATATGTCCATGGTCTCGTGATCAGGAATTTGTTATTACATAGTGTACAGAGTGGTGTGAGGATTGGATGGCGATGTGCGCTTTAAGAAGTGTGTGACCCCTAGTGTACAGAAAGAGGTCTATCTAGACAACCCATCAGACTTACACACTTGTACTTTTGATTGGCAGTGGTCGAACCAACCTTGTCAGGTCCGTCTTTGGGCCACACAACCCAGTCAGTGGGCGGATAATAATACCAACAGCAAAACTAACTACCATGAATGTTTTGTGTATTTGTATTTATGAGATGAAATAAGTTTATGAACATGCAGATGTTCTGCCATGTTTT
>NW_026652027.1:0-32940 GCF_029873635.1 Malania oleifera
TTCATGAACTAAAGGCTCTGATAACATAAACACAATAGGAAAACATTAGCACCACGAACCAAATATCAATAGCCAAACACGTACCCTATGAATAACAAGAAATAAACGAAATTCTAAAAATTCACCTAAATTACATTTTCGAATCATCAAATATATACATATATATATGTATACGTGTGTGTGTGTGTGTGTGTGTGTGTGTGTGTGTGTGTGAGAGAGAGAGAGAGAGAGAGAGAGAGAGAGAGAGAGAGAGAGAGAGAGAGAGAGAGAGAGATTAATCATCTCAACTCAAGAAACAAACTAACCTAACTAATTTACAAATCAATACACAATTTCAATATATAACAATTTCAATATATAAACCTTAACCTCGGATTATTTAACAGCAAATTAACCAACAATATATTGTTTACACATTTAATATGTATCAATTTTAATTCAGTAAAATACGAATAATGAAATGAAACCTAACCTTGGGGGTTTCTGGATGTAGCTTCCAACCAAAAAATCGAAACCACAATATACTAATTTATGAATCTAAAATAATAAATCTTTAAATCTTTGAACTTAATCCTGAATCACAACTCAATGAAACCAACTTTGTTTTAGGGTAAGAAAAATGTGTACCCCATTTCCCCCTTTTTATAGCTTTCCAACGATCTTGTCTGGTCGTTCAAACGGTCACCTGCTACCTTCCTCCCGAATGGTCACCTGCGAAAGTAGGTCTGCTGCCGCTATCCTCCTCCTCTCTACAATGATCTGCTCTCTGCTCTCTACTCTCTGCTCTCTACTGTTTGCGAGTGCAATGAAGGGGAAAGGAGCAGTTCAAGCAAATCTCATAGGACTATCTTGCGAGATTTTCCACGCATCACATGCTGTTCCATTTCCCAAGAAAATCTCGCAGGATGGTCCTGCGAGATTTGTCACACGTCACACGCCATTCCATTTCTCAGACAAATCTCGCAGGACCATCTTGCGAGATTTGCTGCAACGCGTCACCACGAGAAATTCTGATCCTTTAAATCTCGCGGGATCAAGTAGTGAGATTACGTAAGCATTGAACTGGAAAATTTTTTTCCAAACAAAGTATTATTTATTATTTTATTATAAATTAATATTAAAATAGGAAAAAATTCCAACCTCCCCCCACCCAAAAAAAAATGGCCTTTCTTGTTAACCGATAAATCCCTCACCTATGTCGTGCAAAACAAGCGTTGGAGTGTGTGCAGCATGGGGCAGCATGCTTGCTAGTTGAAGTAGGTGGCATGGGGCAGCATGCATGCCCATGTGAAGTCAAACCTGCCCATGTCATTTCTGCTTGCCCCTGTGAAGCCCATGTTTGCTGCCAGCCGTCTCACATCCAACCGATCCACATTTTCATCATTAATGCTCGAATGCAAACGGCATGCTACAAAGAAATCATCATTGTTTATCCAATTTTTTATAGTATTGTGTGAGAATTATTAGGTGTATTTGGTTTTGGTGTTCTAATCCGTTTTTGTGAGTGTATCTTGTGCGTGTTATTTTATTTATTCATTTTTATCATTAATTTCTTGTGATAATTTCAAATTTCGATCCTTTAGAAATATTATTTATTTATGGGTCAAATTCCACAACAATATGTTTGGCTTTAGAAGTATTCCTATAAGGTTGCATACCAAACTCGAAATACAACCCTTGTAGTTATATACATAAATTGAGCCCACCAACCCCAACCCATTTCCAACCGTTTCATTGACCAAGTTCGTTCGGTTGGAGCAGATTTGGTAGGTTCGGGGACTATTTAATTTTTTGTTTGTAGAAAGATAAAGGGCTCAAGACATGTGCTTTAATTAGAATTGAATGTGGAGGAAGCAAATGTCCATTATCGGGTGTAAGAAATAAATAAATTATAAATTATGATTATATTTAGTTAAGTAATATGAAAGATTTTAAATTATGATTATATTTATTTACATGATATGAAAGGTTTTTAAATATAATAATGTTATAATAATATTGGTTTCCCAAATATGAAGAGTCTATTTACAATAATGACTTCTAATGACTTCTCGGAATTTGAGGAGTCATAATTATGATAAGTTATGAATGTTAATTAATCACTTGATGGAAGTGATTAGTATATAAAGGTGGTTGGGGCTGGTCCTATCTAATCCTAGAAAGTTTGTTCTATTTTTCCATCAAATTAAAAAAAGCATAATGAAACATAAGGTTATAAAGTATTTTGATTTTAATCATCAAAGTGATTAAATCATTAAATAAAGTACTCATATGTTTGATGTTAAAATGATATTAAATTATTATAGGATATCAAGAATCACCCAAATGTTGATTAATTGTGCTTATAATATAAGGATAATGTTTTGGTAATATTATTATTATTATTATTATTATTATTATTATTATTTTATCTATTTATCCAAAGATAATAGATACTTATAATGAGTGCATATAATGTTACCAAAGTAATGTTAAAATTAAAATTTTAATTAACATCATTTCAAAACTCATTACCTTAGTGTTTTTCCCAAAGGAAAACATTAATATATTTATGTTTGTGATCTTATAAATGTTTCATTTAAAGCATTAAGTATGGTTAATTTTTGCAGTACATGTGCCTAGATCGTTACACTTGCATGCTTCATCTGTTCCAATGTTTAATGAGTTGAATTTTGCTAGTTGGAGTGAATAAGTTCAATTTCACCTCGGTGTATTGGATCTTGATTTGACACTTTTAAGTTATCATCCTGCTTCTATTACTGATTATAGCAGTGCTGAAGAAATAACCTATTACAATAATTGGGAAATATCAAACAGGTTAAGTTTGATGTTTATGTGAATGAGTGTTGCAAATAACATCAAGACAGTTATTCCCAAAACTGAAAGTGCTAAAGAGTTTTTAAAGTTTATGGGAGAGCATTCCCAAACAGTAGATAAGTCTCTTGTTGGGACATTAATGGGTACGTTGACCACCATGAAGTTTGATGGTTCACGTACTATGTATGAGCATGTTGTTGAAATGACAAATATTGTAGCAAAACTTAAGACTTTGGGAATGGATGTGAATGAAAATTTTCTTATTTAGTTCATTTTAAACTTATTACCAACTGAGTATAAACCATTTCAAATAAACTATAACACCATGAAAGATAAATGGAATGTGCATGAGTTGCATAGTATGCTAGTTCAAGAGGAAACGCGACTAGACAATAAATGAATTCACTCTATTCATTATGTGAACAATCAAGGAGATGAAAAGAAAGCAAAGAAGCATGGAAAGGGGAAAGGATCTTTAAAGGATAATGAATCATCTTCTCATATCCAGAAGAAGGTATCAAGTAAGGACAAATGTCGTTTCTGTGGAAAACCTGGACATTACTAGAAGTATTGCTTGAAATGGAAAGCTTGGTTTGAAAGGGAGGGTAAGTCTAGTGCTTATGTATGTTTCGAATCAAATTTAACTGAAGTTTATGTTTTGAATCAAATTTAGCTAAAGTTCCTTATAATACTTGGTGGATTGATTATGGATGTACAACTCATGTTTCTAATATGATACAGGGATTTCTTATAGTTCGGAACATAAACCCAAATGAGAAGTTTATCTTCATGGGTAACATAATAAAAGTGCTAGTTGAAGCTATCGGGACTTGTCATTTAATCCTAGACACTCGTTATTGTTTGGATTTATATGAGACTTTTTATGTTCCTAGTATTTCTAGGAATTTAGTTTCATTATCTAAATTGGATGTTTCTGGGTATACTTGTAATTTTAATTAAGATTTTTTCAGTTTATTTAAGGATACTTGTATGGTTGGTTGTGGTATGCTTTGTGATGGATTATATAAGTTAAAACTTGATAATCATTATGCTGAAACATTTTTAACCTTGCATCATAGTATTGACACTAAATGAAGTTTAGTGAATGAATGATCTGCTTGCTTGTGGCATAAACGGTTAGGTCATATTTCCAAAGAAAGATTGAAAAGATTAATAAAGAGTGAAATACTTCCAAATTTGGATTTCACTGACTTTGACATTTGTGTAGATTGTATTAAAGGAAAGCAGACAAGACACACAAAGAAAAGAGCCACAAGGAGCAGTCAGCTTTTAGAAATTATACACACTGATATATGTGGACCCTTTGACGTAAATACCTTTAGTAATGATAGATATTTCATCACCTTTATCGATGATTTTTCACGTTACGGATATGTCTACTTTCTACATGATAAATCTCAAGCAGTAAACGCTTTGGAGATTTATGTAAATGAAGTTGAAAGACAATTAGATAGAAAGGTGAAGATTGTTAGATCTGATAGAGAAGGTGAATATTATGAAAGGTATAACGAAATTGGACAACTACCTGGTCCATTTGCTAAATTCCTTGAAAAACGTGGTATTTGTGCTCAATACACAATGCCAGGTACACCTGAACATAATGGTGTATTAGAAAGGCGTAATAGGACTTTGATGGATATGGTTAAGAACATGATAAGTAGAAATTCTTTACCCAATTCATTGTGGATGTATGCTTTAAAAACTGCCATGTATGTATTAAATTGTGTTCCTAGTAAGGCAATTCCAAAGACACCATTTAAGCTTTGGACTGGCAGGAAACCAAGTTTGCGATACCTGCATGTTTGGGGTTGTCAGGCATAAATTAAAGTTTATAATCCACAAGAAAAGAAGTTGGATACAAGAACAATCAGTGGTAATTTAATTGGTTATCCATAAAAATCGAAAGGGTATATATTTTATTGTCCTAATCATGTCACAAGAATAGTTAAAACTGGAAATGCTAGGTTCATTGAGAATGATGAAACTAGTGGGAGTATGGTTCCATTAAATGTGGAAATTAAGGAAATTACAACTCCCGCTATTCAAAGTAAACCTATTATAGAAAAACCACAAGAGGTTACGTTAAAGCGATCTCAAAGAAAAAAGAGATCTGCTATCTCGAATGATTATGTGGTTTATCTTCAAGAGTCAGATTTTGACTTAGGAGTTGAAGATGATCCAGTTTTGTTTTCGCAGGCCATTAGCTGTGATAATTCTAATAAATGGATGGATGCCATGAAAGAAGAGTTAAAGTCTATGTAAAAAAATGAAGTGTGGGATCTTGTAGAATTGCCAGAAGGTTGCAAGAGAGTTTGATGTAAATGGGTTTTTAAAACCAAATGAGACTCTCGTGCTAACTTTGAACGTTACAAGGCCAGAGTTGTTGCTAAAGGCTTTACTTAGAAAGATGGTATTGACTATAAAGAGACTTTTTCACCGATCTCTAAGAAAGATTCTTTCAGAATCATTATGACTTCAGTAGCTCATTACGATTTAGAGTTACATCAAATGGATATGAAAACTGCCTTTCTAAATGGGAATTTAGATGAATATGTTTATATGGATCAACCATTGGGTTTTACAGTTGAAGGGAAAGAAATTTTGGTGTGTAAACTTAAGAAGTCAATATACGGACTTAAACAAGCTTCCTGACAATGGTATCTTAAGTTTAATAATACCATTGGTTCCTTTGGATTTAAAGAAAACACTGTTGATCGGTGTATATATCTGAATATTAGTGGGAGTAAGTTTATATTCCTGATTCTGTATGTTGTTGACATTTTTCTTGCAACTAATGATCTTGGTCTGTTACATGAAACTAAAGAATTTCTCTCTAAAAACTTCGAAATAAAAGATATGGGAGAGGCAAAGTATGTGATCGGAATAGAAATATTTCGAGATCGGGGCCCAAGGACTGGTTGGTTTGTCTCAGAAAGGTTATATAAATAAAGCTTTAGAGAGATTTAACATGGGCAAATGCTCAATATCACCCGTTCCAATTCAGAAAGGAGACAAGTTCAGTCTAATGCAATGTCCTAAAAATGATCCTGAATGGAGGCAAATGAAGGATGTACATTATGCATCTATTGTTGGGAGCTTGATGTATGCTCAAACGTGCACAAGGCCTGACATTAGCTTTGCAGTTGGAATGCTCAGAAGATATCAAAGTAATCCAGGAATGATTCATTGGAAGGCTGCAAAGAAAGTTCTAAGATACTTGCAAGGAACAAAAGATTACAAGCTTATGTATTGAAGGTCTGATCATCTTGAGGTGGTTGGATATTCAGATTCTGATTTGGCTGGGTGTGTGGATACAAGAAAGTCCACATTTGGCTATGTATACTTGCTAGAAAGAGGAGCAATTTCATGGAAGAGTGCAAAGCAGTCAATAATTGATGCATCCAATATGGAAGCTGAATTTGTAGCTTGCTTTGAGGCTATAGTTCAGGCTAGTTGGTTGCGGAATTTTATTTCAGGACTTGGAATAGTCGACAGAATCACCAAGCCGTTGAAAATTTATTGTGATAATTCCGCAGCTGTCTTCTTCTCTAAGAACGATAAGTATTCCAAGGGTGCTAAGCATATGGAATTGAAATACTTTGTTGTTAAAGAAGAGGTACAAAAACAAAAAGTGTCAATTGAACATATTAGCACCTTGTATGATAGCAAATCCTTTGACGAAAGGATTGCCGCCCAAAACATTTATTGGTCATGTTGAAAAATGGGCATTATTGAATCTTAATGTATGTTGTTCAATTGGTATTGAAAATATTTTTGTCATTTCTGTTTTCAATTTTGTATACATAATTGTTATGGAATAATGATAACATGATTAAAGTTGGACCTAATGTATGCCTCTCAACTAAAAATCATTATATGTAGTGGAACTTGTATTATAGTGCATGGAAGAAACTATGTTAATAAAGATGATATGGAACCGCCATAACTCTTACAAGTTTGCTACATATTAATGATAACTAATGTATGCGCATTACGATCAACTATGTTAAGTAATTTCACTTGAGCCAAGTGGGAGAATGTAAGACATAAATAAATTGTCTCAAATAAAATTATGATTATATTTATTTAAGTAATATGAAAGGTTTTAAATTATGATTATATTTATTTACATGATATGAAAGGTTTTTAAATATAATAATGTTATAATAATATTGGTTTCCTAAATATGAAGAGTCTATTTACAATAATGACTTCTAATGACTTCTCGGAATTTGAGGAGTCATAATTATGATATGTAATGACCCGAAGGATAATAACATTTTAATAATAAGAGGGAGAGAAAATAGATACAGAAACAAAACGAAGCCGTAGACTTCGTCGACGGACACTCCGCATTCGTCAACGACATTGCATTTTGGAAATAATATTAATAATCATAGTTACAGGAAACTGCCAAGCTTCGTTGACGAACACAGGGTTTCGTCGACGAAGGCTTTAAAGATTTCGTCGACGAACATAGGGCTTCGTCGACGAGAAAATATCGAGAGGGGTTCTAAGGCAGCTTGAATTTTGTCAACGAGTACAGGGTCTCGTCGATGAAATTTGTGAAGGACTCATCGACGAAGAACAGGCTCATCGACGAAATCTCCTGTTATATATATATACGAAATCCGAGAATTATTTCATTTTAAGAAGTCTCTCTCTCTCTCTTTTCTCTCTCTACGACTCTCTCTCCCTTCTCCCTTCGTTTCCGGCCCCACCAGTCGCCGGATCGACGATCCGAAGCTACCACGACGCTCCTGGTGGAATTCTCTACAAGTTTGCTGGAGCGGATCGTCGAGAAAACGAAGTTGGATTTCATCTCAAATTCAGGAATGTTGAGTTAGGAATCTTGCGGGTATAGAACCAGATTTTTATAGGGGCTTTTCAAAAGTTGAGGTAAGGGAAATATGCTATGCTATGAGTTTTTGTAATGATATTAGAGATTTTATAGATGCATAACTCCACCATTTTACTATACAGAATTTTCAGAATATGAGTTTGAAACAGTATTTGTTTTAGAATATGAGTTTAAATGATTGTGTGGTCGAAGTGATTTTCATGAGATGAAGCAATTATATAACTTTAATAATATATATATATATATATATATATATATATATATATTCACAGAGATTATATGGAGAATGTACATGCATTTACAGTTTTATAAGAATAGTTTCTTGAAACAGAGATACACACACCCACACACACACACACACACACACACACACACACACACACACACATATATATATATATATATATATATATATACATATACATGTATACAGTATTATTCAGATCGGTATTTATACCACAGCTTTATACAGAATTTAGTATGCCACGTTTCCTATTACCGTAATATACAAACAGAGATACAAAGGTAGCATCAAGATGCTACAGATGCAGTATATAGTTTTACAATATATATATAAAGTACATAAAGATAGCGTTACGGTAATTTTGGAAACATGATGAAAATAGTAAAAGAGTATATATGTATATATGTATATAGTATCAGATCCCTGTGGAAAGATACACAGACAGTTACAGATTACAGAGCACGGTACCGTTGCTAGATACAGATAGAGTACAACCACATATCTCAGATAGTATGTGGGTACCGTCAGTCGTGCTCAGAGAGTATGCAGCTCCCCAGTACACTGGGTCGAGGGGACCGGTTTGAAGAGGTAGTAGCCAGTCCTGAGCTTAGGAGAGGATGCAGTTTGGCCGAACTGAGGTAGTGTAGAGTATGATGACTTATCTGGAGGGCCGACCAGATAGAGTCCCGCCTACGGGCCGCACAACCTTATCATGTGGGGTCAAATCATGACGTACAGAGTCCCAGGGATAAAAGCACAGTTATATATATGTTTACAGCTTTACAGTATATGATGAGTATAGTATGATATTACTAGTATGAATAGTAGAAAAATAGACGATACAATATGTTTTAAATTGTGAAAGAAAGATATGTTTTACAGATGATTTATTACATGGCAGTTCAGTTATTATTTTTAAAAGTATCCTTAACTTAGTTGTCACACACTAGTGATAGCATATTTCCACTTACTGAGCGTCGACTCACCCCATTATTTTAACATTTTTCAAGTGAGCCAGTGAGGTGAGCAGATCAGGCTCATGAATAGAGTGTAGCTCAGATCACCCTAGTTATAGGGTGAGTTTTTTTCAGAGTGGTGTATGTTTTTGGATAGATGACACTAGAGGGACATTTTTGTATGGTCTATATATTCTAGATTCTGGTATTGTACAGTTTATGTATAAGTGGTTTTATGATTTATGTTTCCGCTGCGTAGGAATGTTTATTGTATATATTTAAAAAAAAATGATAAGAATTTTGAGGTCGTTACATGATAAGTTATGAATGTTAATTAAATCACTTGATGGAAGTGATTAGTATATAAAGGTGGTTGGGGCTGGTCCTATCTCATCCTAGAAAGCTTGTGCTATTTTTCTATCAAATTAAGAAAAGCATAAGGAAACGTAAGGTTGTGAGATAGAAACACAGCCCAAGGATATTCACTTGGAAGCAAGGCTCAAGGTATGAGTTTCTTGTTTGTTGTAAAAAATTATGAGTTTCGAAAATCCAATAATTAAATCATGTTTATATTAAACTTACACTAGAGACTAGAGGCTGCCATATCAGTTTTTTAGGGAATGAGTTGCGGGGCTCGCAAGCATGCCATTCTTAGTGTAATTCCCTTTTTTATTTTTTTTTCTTTTTGGATCCAATGGAAGCATATGTCGGTTCGGCCTTAAAATTTGAATTTAGGGTAAAATTCGCAACACCCCCTTATTTTTTAGAAAATGACACTCCACCGCTCCATCCTTGAGTTTTTAAAAATCTCATAAGGTTTAATTTTATTGATGCCTTGAATCTTCCGCTAGTTGACTTTTAGTCAACCATTAAGTTTAGTAAAAAAAATAAAACTTAATAAAATGACAATTTTACCCTTATGCACAATTTTGATAAGATAAATTTAAAAAAATAACATTAATTTAATAAATTAAGTTGGAAAAGTTAATCAATTAACTATAACATATTATGAAAATTAAACTTTCAAGTGAATTAAACCCCTAACAACTAAGTCAGACCAATTAGTTATTTATTTATTTATTAAAGAAAGGTAATTTCATTAAAAAGAAGAGAATTCAAGCTACTTGCTTGAATTCTTTGAATAAAACAAGAAATACAAAGGTTGAAGTTGTGAGTATTATCACCCTCCCAAATCAGTAAAAAGAAAAGAAAACTCTTCCCAATCTAAGGATGACAGGGGGTGTTGGACCTAGTCCATTGGAACAGATTTGATAAATACCGGCCAAACACAATTGGGACTGCAGAGTATTTCTCCCTGAAAATTAGTTCATTCTTCTCTTTCCAGATTTCTCAACATATAACTACCGGAATTGTTACTTTCATTCTTCTAAGACACCTCATAAGTTTTGAGAAATTCCATGCTAAGAACATTGATGCGTATTCGGCTTGACCATGTGATTTGACATCCTCTAACAGACAAGTGCCCAAATCTGTTTGCTAAAATGACAATGTAGAAAGAGATGATCGACTCCTTCACCTTCCTTCTTGCATGCACAAGCATGATAATATAATTAAATTATTATTTTAAAAATTATGAAAAATAAATAAATAATACAAATTTAATTTGGATAAGACAATTTGTAACGACTTGCTTATTTTACCATTTTTTTTTCTTTTCCATAATAATATCTAATAATATAATCCTGACAAATCATAATCATCCTGGACCCAAGGTATCACGGATATACCTGAAATACAACACGGATACCTAAGCAGCAGGAAACGTAATAACATATACATATCAAATTACCATTCAACACAACATTAGAGTTTATTACATCCATTATATGAATATGCACAACCCAAAATAACCAAAAAGACTCCTAGGGCGCCACCCAAAAATTCGTCTGACCCAAACAAAAGACTTACCCTTCAACAAGGCAGAACAGCTAAATCCTCACGTTGCGGAGCTCTATCCGCTCTTCTATCTGGGGTTTCTAAAATGTTTATATAATTTGGGGTGAGATACCTCTCAGTAAGTGAAATAAACTAATATCAGTGTGTGGCAACATGAGTAATTCCGTGATGTACATGTAACAGTATTAAAAATTATACTTAGTAAATCTACCTGTATCATATCTATGGAAAACATATTTTAACATATCATGGTATAACATACTGAATTTTCAAACATATAAATTATGTTTCATAAATGTACGTAGAAAACACCCTGGATGGATAGCTGGCCGGTGTCATGTCTTACCCCCACATGACTGGGTTGTGCGGCCCAAAGGCGGGACCTAACAATGGTTGGCCGATCACGCTAGATCAAACATAAGTCTGTAAGTACGATGGGTCTGCCCCTCCTGGTCCGGACACCAAAGGGACGCTTGCACCACAGTAAACCACATTGGCTGTCGATCTCCCACTACCCCGTACGGCAAGCGGTAGCACTAACATAAACATGATCGTGATCATATAGTTATAGTACCGTGTTTCATGAAAGTTTAAACCAAACCAACCAGGTTCTGATAACATATAATATATTTCCAAATAATAATACATGACTATTTCATAATAATAACTGTCAAGTTAATATCTTCATATAATTTTGTATAACATATCATATAAAATTTATGACCCTTATGCATTTTGTATTCTATAATTCACAGCCCGTACGCCGGTATTGCATATCATAAAACCTTTGGCCCTTGCGCTGGTATTTCATATAAAATCTTTGGCCCGTACGCCGACATATCATATAAAAACCTCGACCCGTATGCCGATATATCATATAAAAACCTCAGTTTGAAATATCTCTGTATCATTTTAACATTTTCCTAGAAGTAGTAAAGACATACTTATTTTGTAAACATAATATTCTATCATCATAATTTTCCATGGTACATTTTACTCATGCACAAAAGAGGTATTAATCATATTTCTGATCAACAACATATTTACAACATAATTCTACAACATACATATTTATCTGAAATTAAATGTTGTAAAATAATAAATACATTTTCATGAAATCCGGATTTAGTTTATCCCCTTACCTGATTTATGAAAAGCCCCTACAATGTCTAGTCTTACACCCGTAGGGTTCCCCGTTCAACACCTTGAAAACAATATTGCCCCAAACAAAACTTTAGTATTTTTTCGACTACTACATTTTCTACAACTGTAGGAAAGTCAAATACTAAATAAAAAGTCTTACCCTGAATTTGAGATGGAGTCCAAGTTAGTCCCACCAACGATCCACTCCAGCAGACTTGGAGAGAAGGGAGAGGGAATGAACGGGGGGGGGGGGGAGAGAGAGTGAGAGAGAGAGAGAGAGAGAGATTCTTTTCTGTAAAAAAATTGAGTTTAGGTTATTTATACACCTGCACTCATCGACGAGCCACGTCACTTCGTCGACGAGGCCACGAAGGAAGTTCGTTAATGAATGATATTCCTTGTCGACGAAATTTAGAGTTGAAAATAGCCTCTCGGTAACTTCTCGTCGACGAGACACGTGTCCCCATCGATGATCCCAATAAGCCCCATTGAGGACCTATTGTAACCCCATTTACAATTTCCTTTTTCTCCCTCTTTTATTATTTAAATACCATAATTCTTTGGGTCTCTACATTCTCCCCTCCTTATAAAAATTTCGTCCTCGAAATTTACTATCCTTATGATTCACCATCCTTTAAAGACAAACAATCTACTTATATTAGTACTTACCCTCAGTTATGGTGGAGGAATACCGTGGTTGCATTTAGAGTTCTGGGAGATTACATATATAAAATAAAATTCTTCCAAAACCAAAATACTACTCACTAACTAAACTACTACATATACTAACTAACCTGCAAAAGAAACATTTCATCATTACTTACACTTTTTTGATTACAACTGAACTTCACTGAATAAATGTGGATATTTTTGCCTTATCCGTTCCTCGAGCTCCCAAGATGCTTCTTCTATTGCGTGATTTCTCCACAGGACTTTTACTAAAGGAATCTTCTTATTACGTAATTCCTGCTCTTTTCTGTCTAGAATCTGTACTAGTACCTCCTTATAGACTAGCGAATCACTGAGTTCTAATTCACCATAACTAATTACATGAGAAGAGTTCAGGACATATTTCTTTAACATGGAGATCTGGAATACATCGTGTATCCTGGACAACACAGGTGGTAAATCTAACCTGTAGACAACCGGCCCCACTTTCTCTAGAATCTTGAACGGGCCAATGAATCAAGGGCTAATTTTACCTTTCTTCCCGAATCTTATAACCCCTTTTAATGAAGCTATTTTCAAAAACATATGAGCGCTGATATCAAACTCCAATTTCCTGCAGCGGTTATCGGCATAACTCTTTTGTCGGCTCTGAGCTTGCAGGAAGCACTAAGGTCTCAGTTATCATTTAGCACGACATTCCATCCTCAGTCAGATGGGCAGACTGAGAGGACGATACAAATATTGGAGGATATGCTTCGAGCGTGCGTGTTGGATTTTGGGGGTAGTTGGACTCAGTTCATGCCATTGGTAAAGTTTGCGTATAATAACAGTTATTAGACTAGCATTGACATGACACCGTTTAAGGCTTTATATGGTAGGAGATACCGTTCTCCTTTATTTTGGGATGAAGTGGGTGAGCGACGAGTAGTGGGGCCAGAGCTTGTGCAGCAAGCGCGTGATAAGGTTCGGCTTATCAGGGACAAGATCAGTGCAGCTCAGAGCCGATAGAAAAGTTATGCTGATAATTGCCGTAGGAATCCAGAATTTGATGTGGGTAATCATGTGTTTTTGAAGATAACTCCGTTGAAAGGGGTTATACGATTTGGGAAGAAGGGTAAACTTAGTCCTAGGTTTATCGGTCCATTTGAGATTCTAGAGAAAGTGGGGCCAGTAGCCTATAGGCTATCTTTAACACCTGTGTTGTTCAGGATCCACGATGTATTCCATGTTGCTATGTTAAGTAAATATGTCCCCGATCCTTCTCATATCATCAGTTATGGTAAATTAGAACTCAATGATTCATTGGTGTATGAGGAGGTGCCAGTACAGATTCTGGATAGGAAAGTGCAGGAGTTACGTAACAAGGAATTTCCCCAGGTAAAAGTTCTGTGGAGGAATCATACAGTTAAAGAGGCTTCTTGGGAGTTCGAGGAGCAGATGAAGCAGAAGTACCCACAACTATTTCAAGAAACTTAAGTAGTTAGGTAATATTTCTTTTGCAGGTACATGTAATGGTTTAATTAGTGTAGTATTTTAGTTTTGGGAGAAATTTTCTTTTGTATATGTAATCTCCCAAGACTTAGAATGTAACCATGGTATTCCTCCGCCATAAGTGAGGGTAAGTAATAAAATAAGTAGACCATTTCATTTTCCTGTTAAGGGATGATGAGATAAATGAGCAGTAAATTTCGAGAACGAAATTTTTTAAGGAGGGGAGAATGTAATGACCTGAAGAATAATAGTATTTAAATAATAAAAAGAAATGGAAATGGAAACAAGAACATAAGGAGGCAGTCAACGACGTTGCATTTTGGATGGGATAATCCTGAAAAATTTTCCAAGCTTCGTCGATGAACACAGGGATTTCGTCGACGAGGGTTCTTTAGGATCTTGTCAACGAAGTCTCGTCTCGTTGACGAGAAGATATTGAGAGAGGATTTTTGGAAGCCTGAAATTCGTCGATGAGGGATGAGGTTCGTCGACAAACTTTCTACAGGACTCATCGACGAGGTGACGTGGCTCGTCGACGAATCCCGTAGGATAAATAGGGTTAAACATGATTTTTCAGCTCATTTCCTACGCAAAATCTCTCTCTCTCTCTCTCTCTCTCTCTCTCTCTCTCTCTCTCTCTCATCCTTCGGTTCTTCCTCCTTCTCTCTTTAATTTCGAGCCGGATTTCCGCCGGTTCGAGGATCTGAAGTCACCACGACACTCCTGGGAAAGTTCTCTGCAAATTTTTCGGAGCGAATCGTCGGTGGGGCTGAGTTGGAAACCATCCCAAATCCAGGATAAGACTTTCTACTCAATATTTGGATTTTTGACAGTTGTAGGAAGCGTAGTATGCGTAGAAATACTGAACTTTAGTTCTGGGAAATGTTGTTTTTAGGGTGTTGAATGGGGAACCCTGCGGGTGCAGGAGTGTTTGATTTAGGGACTTTTCAAGAATCAGGTAAGGGGATAAACTAAACTAATTATTATGAAAATGTATTATATTATTACAGCATCTAATTTCTGGGAAATAAATATATATTTATATATGATTTATATTTGGAAAAATACTTTTGGAAATGATGGTATATTAAATATATGGAAAAATTTGTTTGTGTGGCATGAGTAGAAATTATAATGAAAAACTATTTTTTAGGAATGTATGAATGATACAAATTTTTGTAATGGAAAATCGGCGTACGGGCCGCGCTATGTGTATGATTTGCCGGCGTATGGGCCGAGCTATGTGTATGATTTGCTAGCGTATGGGTTGAGCTATGGATATGTTTGCTGGCGTATGGGCCGAGCTATGGATATGATTTGCCAGCATATGGGTTGTGCTATGGATATGATTTGCCGGTGTACGGGCCGAGCTATGATAAAATGTGAAATAGCGGCGTATAGGCCGATGATTTTCATGATATACGTATATATGCAAAATGATATGATTGATTTGAAAATTAATGATATGAGATATCCATGTATCACAGTTTCAGTATATGTTATATGATATCAGAACCTAGTTGACTTGGTCTAGGCTAGCACTTGCACGGTATCGTTGCTATGTGTCCATAGTCATCATGATCATGATATTTGTGTTAACACTGTTGTACGGAGTAGTGTGAGATTGGATAGTCGATGTGGTTTTAAGAAGTGTGTGAGCACCCCTGGTGTATGGACCAGGTCTGGCAGACCCATCAGACTTACAGACTGTACTTTTGACTTGACAGTGGTCGCCCAACCATTGTCAGGTCCCGCCTTTGGGCCACACAACCCAGTCATATGGGGGTAATACATGACAACAACCAGCTAACCTATTAGGAATGTTTTTGTATTATATTTTATGAGATGAAATATGATTATGAAAATGCGGTATGTTCTTCCATGCTATGATGATATATACGTTTTCCTAGATATGACATGACAGTTTACTAAATATGTTTCTATATAATATATGTATAACACGAATACTCATGTTGCCACACACTAGTATTAGTTTATTTTCCTTACTGAGAGGTGTCTCACCCCGAATTTATAAACATTTCAGGAGCCCCTGATAGGAGAACGGGTAAAGCTCCGCTGATCTAGTACTATTGATCTACCCTTCCAGAAGGGTAAGTGTTGTGATAGGGTCGGATGTATTTTGTGGGATGGCCCTAGTTATCTTTTGGGTTGTGTATTGTGTACATACATATACAGTGATTGTAGTAACTCTGGTATTGTGGTGTATGGTATAATGAGATGTTTATGATTTATGTTTCCTGTTGCTTAGACTTCTACATTGTGTTTCTGATGTATCCTTGGTACCCATGGATCCAGGTGGATTATGATCTGTTGAGTTTTGTGATATTGTATTATGTTATGGAAAAAAAATTTATGTGAAAATTAAGCAGGTCATCACAATATTAGCTTTTCTTGATGGTGGGGTGATATGAAAAGCAACTCTGTGCTGTTTCCCTATAATGCAGTCAAAACAGGTACTCAAGGGTGTACCTTTGATTCCTGGCAAGAGTTCTTTCCTAGAAAGGATTTTTATCCCTTTCTCGCTCATGTGGCTGAGCCACTTATGCCATAACTCGGTGGGCACTTCCTTTCTTGCTGCATTTACCTCTCCTCTACATAGCTTAGTTTCTGTAATATAGAGGGATGTGTCTTTCTTGCCTTTGGCTACCACCAAATTACCTTTTGTGAGTTTCCACTTACCTTCACCAAATTAATTACTGTAGTTGTCATCATCAAGTTTTCCGGCTGAAATCAAGTTGAGGCGGATGTCTGAAACATGTCTCACATCTTTCAAAAGTAATCTGCACCCCAGGTTTGTTTCTAAATAAATATTGCAAATTCCAGTAATTTTAGATGTACCTTCATTTCCCATCTTCACACATCCAAAATTTCCGCTAGTGTAAGATGAGAAAAAATCCAGCCTTGGGGTTACATGGTAGGAAGCACCTGAGTCAATTACCCATGTTGAATCTTGACTTGCAAGATTAACACAATTGTCATCTCGTACAATGGCAACTTCATTAGCGATGGTTGTGGTGTCATTTGTATAGGGTTCATCTTTATTATTTTGGTCTTGATTTTTGGACCATATTGCCTTTAATTTCCTACATTCTCGAATGAAGTGTCTAGGCTTACCGCAATGATAACACTTCTTGTCATGTCTGAAGTTTGACTTTGATCGTTCTTTTTGACTTTGGCCATGAGAATTTAGACTTTTGCATCTCCTGTGCCATTCTGGCTTGTATTGATTTTTTGTGACAAGCATGTCAGACTCGGGAGTATATCCCTCGTCTTTTACCATTTCCATGGTAAGTTTGTAGTCAAGAGCTGAGTTCTCGACAGACACAACTAGTGTGTCCCAACTCTTGGGCAAGGAACTTAGCAAGAATAATGCCTGTAACTCATCATATACCATCATCTTCATAGATATGAGTTGATTTACGATACCTTGGAATTCACTCATGTGTTATAAGACACTGTTCCCGTCTTTATACTTCAGGTTCACAAGTCGTCACATCAAATTCACTTTATTCTATGCGGTTGTCCTCGTATACATTTTCTCTAATTTTTGCCAAAGAATGTAAGCATTGTGTTCGTTGGCAAAATTTTGGAAAATGATTTTGTCAAACCATTGGCGGATTTGAGCCGCACACTTTCTTTTTAGCACTGCCCAATCAAAGTCTGCAGATGAAGGAGGTTTGCTACTGACATCAGTGACGACCGACGTTGTCGATTTGTCACCATCTTTATCATCCGTCGCAGTCATCGATTTTTGGATCAGTGTTATGATGGGCTTCCATAGATCTATAATATATAAAAGATCCTCCATCTTTGGCCTCTAGATTGCATAGTTAAATGCAGTCAATCTGACCATGTTGCCGATGCTCTTCTCCATTTAATTTGTAGAAACTGGGAACCTCGCTCTGATACCACTTTATTGGGAAAAATATTGGTAATGATAAATTTCCTAAGCGTAGAATAGATAAAATTAAATGGGATAAAATAAACAGACTAGAGAAAATGACACCGAGAATTTTTACGTGGAAAACCCGTAAAGGAAAAAATCATGAGACCATAGTCCACTTCGAACTTTCACTATGATGATAATGGGGTTATAAAACTTCACTTTAAGGTGGATATCACTCACAATACAAAAAACTGTATTCTTCAATTTGTAAATAATTTCCCTTACAAATTGACTACTTCCCTATTTATATTTAAGAATATATTGAATCCTCTTAGTTTTTTCTAAATTTTTTTGAAGCATTTATTAACACATATGAAGTATTTATTTATTGACGGTGTACAGGTGTAAAAGTTTTTCTTCTTCACTAATTTGGGCTCCGTCCACATGGAGGGACCCATCACTCTTCTCGCACTAATTCATTTGAAGGCAAAACGAGACGGCAAAAGGGTCAATCCGAGAAGTGTTCAAACTCTCTCTGCCTTCTTCCCGCTGATTACCAAGAGTATGGCTACACGTGGTTTGTCTAGAACCTTCACTGGTTTGTGCAACCTCCGTGTAAACCCTATTAGGGTTAGCTCGAAGCTACGAAGAGCTTCTCTCAGGAGCGCGTATATGTGAAACTCTTTGAATACGTGCCTGCTAAATGGGTTTTTTTTTTTATAGAAATATCAGAGATGATGGAACAGTGGACTGGATAATTTAATCGCCCATCGTCGCTAGCTCGTTTCAAATTTTAGGTTTTCTCTGGTTAATTTTATTTCCTTGTAAGGAGCTTGTTATACCATTGCCGCTTCAAAAGCAGCAAAAAAAAAAAAAAAAAAAAAAAAACTTCCCAATTGTACCACTGCTAACCAGATACGATGCCTGATCTTTTTATTTTTTTAGCAAAGATTGCTGATTTTATATACCTTTTTATTGCTTTACTCATACCTTTTAGCGGTTGAAATTGAAAATAGCTGGCTTCCGGTCCTTTTGTTAATTGTTCAGAGAAATACTCCTAAAAAAAACATCAGAAGCTAAATCCCAAAGAGAAGCTGAAAAAAACTACCATTCACCAAGCTTCCAATGCAAGTAAGAAGATGTAAGTTGATCTGTAATGATTTGCTAATTTTTGAGTGACTAGTCAAATTTCACCATTAGCAATGCCTGTCGAAAGGAAAGAAAAGAAAAGAAAAGCAAAGTAAAAGCTCTGAGACATAGATCTTAATAGTGGTGAGTGTCTACGGACATCTTGTTTCCTAATTTGTTAGATCATATTATTTTGAATACTATTTTTTTGCTGCATGTTAGAAAAATGAAGTAAAATGGGATTCCATATGACTTGAGTCATTGTAATGCTGGGGAATTCATGCTTAATCTGCAAGACTTTTAGTTTTTAGATGATTGTAGTATGTGACAAGGAATCTAGTTATGATGAATGCTTGAACTATTATTAATTAAAGTGATTCTAATAGCAGACTCATTTTACTAAATTACGTGTATGGATCCAATCACAGATGTGTGCCTTAAGATTAGTAATGTTAGATAAACAGAGTGGATATTCGTTAATAATGACTGCCAATATATTTTTTTTGTACTTGCATGTTCAGTGTTGTCTTTAAGTGATCTTATGTGTCTTGTTGAATTTTCTTGGTTGATCTTGATTTCCTGAAAAAAAAAATCTCAATTCTTTGCGCCTTTCTTGCTTGATTTAATTTCCATGCTTTGTTGAATTTATAACTTCTTGCTTTTCGGTTCAAAAGTGTGCTTCAGCAGCTTATTAGCATTTGACTACCCATTTCTCTTAGCTCGATAATAATTTTTTTTTTTAAAAAAGAAAGAAAAAAGAAATCTTTGTATTTAGCCTTATCCTTTAGGTTATGTCTCTGTTGTACATCGCACAAAATTACGTGTAAGCTTTGTGGTCCTCCAAGATGGCAATCCATTCAAGACAGGTTACTTGATATATCATCAGGATTTGGGGTCGCTGATCCTTGTAGTTCTGTAGAAGAATATACCGCTGGAAGTTGGAACTGAATGTGTGCCATGTTTAAATGAGGCCTTAGGATATTTTACCCACTTGCCAACAATATAACACCACGAAGTACTGGATGAACATCTTAACTTGACCTTCACAGCCAGAACAAAGGATTGGGCAAACCACGACCTGAACTAAATGTGTTCTATGTTTAAAACAGATCATAGGATGTTTTACCCAAGTTTTGCTGACAATGGAAAACAGTGACTAGCTACTAGCTTAAAGTCCTTAAGTTGTAACCTTCATAGCTAGAACAAAGGATTGGCAAAACTATGTGTCCTGGCACAGTGAATGTGTTGCTTGTTTGTTCAGTTATTCAAGATGTTAAAGAGATTTCTGATTTCCTTTGGACTGTTGTGGCATGATGCTTGATCCATGTTGCAATCCCAGGATGCTTTGTGCCATTGCCAGGATCCATGCCTTTTGATAGTTGTCATAAGAGCCAGATGGCCAAAGGCATCATCCTCTGAAATGATTTTTAGGATCAAGGTAATTGATTACCACCTTGTTCTTGTTTTGGAAGTTGGAATTGAGTGTTGTGTGTTTCTTAATCTATAAACTCATTTAAATCATGACTAGCCGTTAGTGATAAAATATGTGTATTGTAGTGATTTTTGGCTTCTTGATATATCTAATAATGAATATATTTTTTATTAGTTCAGTGGTTGTGGATGCCATAGGATTGTATTTCATTGTGTTTCCAATGAATATGACCCTTATATTTTGCAATGGATAGCCATGATATAGAGCTACATGTTGACTAAGGCAATCTCCTTGTTTGGAAGGTTCTCAATTTTGAGTCAATTCATTTTTGCATTGCACTTGATGAAAACATGGAAAGCTTGCCTTGTTCCCACTTCTTATCAATTAAATACCTATGAGGCCTGCTTATCAATTAAATTTTCTTCTAACTGTTCCCACTTTTTACCTTTTTCACAATATTGATGCTCTCAGCTATGAGGTTTTCCTTACTAATAAACTATCTTCAATATCTTTTACTTATAATTATGTTAGTGTTTGAGATTGTTGATGCCAGTTTATAGTTGGCAGCTTGATCAACTTTTTTAATTCTAAAATAACACAATTATTTAATGGGGGAAAGGATTAAATCTGTGAAAATTAAATTTCTAAATTTAAAAATTTTTAGAATCATGTTATATTGTGTACTTAAAAGTGAATTATAGAAACTGCTTGTGTTTGTGCATTTTATTATAGTTCTTCATCGACTTGAATGCTAAGGAGATAATAACTCCTGAAGAAGAGCTTTAACATCACGTGGATCACCTGACAGTTTAGAGTATTGGGTGGTGAGTCTAAATTCCTGTACTGAAAATTTCTCTTTGAAATTTAGTTAAATTAATTATTAAATTTTTCCTTTAAAATTTTGTTAATTAATTATGCATTAATCTCTTATAATGTATTCTATTATTCCAAATCTGGTTACTTTTGTATTGAAATTCGGAAACTAGAGAGAGAGGGAGAGATATGATGGATTTGTGCTGGTGTCTACTACCTTTAATTTCTAGTTTTTTTCATTTCTAGTAACTATAGAAAATTTTAGTTAGAATTGGGATTGTTCAATACTGGCAGTTTAAGTTTCATTAAGTATTTTGGATAGCGGAGTATTCTGCATCTGTTTATTTTGTCGCCAATAGGTCACGAAAGTGATAAATTCATTAGTGTTAGAATTTATTTATTTTTGGATTGAAAAAGAAAGATTATATTATATTAAGAAAAAATATACAATCAGAAGAATAAAAATCCATCAACAATATAGAAAAAAGCTGAAATAAAAGAAAAGCATACAACAACAACAACAACAAAACTAAGCCTTAGTCCCACTAAGTGGGGTCAGCTATATGAATCCTTTTCCGCCAATTTATGCGATCATGAACCATTTCTTTTGATAGATTCAAGGATATTAAATCCTTACTCACTATCTCCTCCCAAGTTATTTTAGGTCTACCCCTATCCCTTCTACTGCCCCCCATAGTAGCTAAGTCACTCTTCCTCACAGGTGCACTATAAGGCCTACGTTGCAAGTGTCCATACCATTTGAGTTGTCCCTCCCTTATCTTATCTTCTATAGGAGCTACACCTAACTTACCACGAATATGTTCATTCCTTAATTTATTTTTCAATGTTATACCACTCATCCATCTAAGCATTCTCATCTCAGTAACTTTTATTTTTTGGATATTATGTTTCTTCGTCGCCCAACATTCCGATCCATATAGCATAGCTGGTCTTATAGCTGTCCTATAAAACTTCCCTTTCAATTTTAAGGGTATTCTATGATCACATGGCACACTTGAAGCACTTCTCCATTTTACCCAACCTGCTTTAACTCTATGCATTACATCATCTTCAATTTCACCTTCAGCTTGCATAATAGATCCAAGGTATCGAAATCTACAAGTGTTATTTATTTCTTCATCATCAAGTTTAACTTTGTCTCTAATATTCCTCCTATCATTACTAAAATTACATTTCATATATTCTGTTTTATTTCTACTTATTCTAAAGCCTCTAGATTCCAAAGCTTCTCTCTATAATTCTAACTCAGCCTCTACTCCATCCCTAGTTTCGTCAATTAATACAATATCATCTGCAAACAACATACATCATGGAACCTCCTTTTGAATACTCTTAGTCAATTGGTCCATCACTAAAGCAAAAAAATAAGAACTCAAAAAAGATTCTTGATGTACACCTATGGTAATTGGAAATTCTCTAGTTTCTCCATTTATAGTCCTTACACTAGTCATTACTCCATTGTACATATCCTTAATGACATCGGTATACCTACAACATATACCGTTTTTTTTTAAAACCCACCAGAGAACTTCCCTAGGTATCCTATCATATGCTTTCTCAAGGTCAATAAATATCATATGCAAGTCCCTCTTCTTTTCCCTAAACTTTTCCATTAATACTTCACATACAAACTTGAGCATGTGCCGCTTGTACATGCATGCTGCATGCATACGTGTGCACACATTCCCGTTTTGGAAATGCTTGGAAAAAGGCTTTAATTCACTTGCGTGTCTCAGGAAACCACACAAACATGTGCTTTGCACACTTGCATCCACGCAAACTTGTTGTCCTCCCTTTCTGTACAGACACACATGCATGCACATACAAGGAAGCGATAGAGAGAGAGAGAGGCAAAAAGAGCAACATAGCTCTTTGGATGGAATGAGGTTTCTAGTTTCTTAAGAGAAGTATCTCCCTAGCTATTTCTAAGTGGAGCAAATTGTGATAAAATCGCAGGGAATTATATGGCAGAAGACAATGTTTGCAGGGTAGTGCACTAGTGCCATGAAAATATGGAATATAATGATGAATGTGATGGCATGCTTGCTGCAGAGTTGGTTTTCAATCATATTGTGAGAAAAAACAAAAAAAAAAATGCTGTGGCTATGGGAAATTCCCACTTATCATTTAATTTCCTAATGCAGGTCAATCCTTATCATATTTTTTCTATCTATAGTCCTAACCTAGTTTTACTCATCTAGATAAATTAATAATTATAGATAATTTTCTCCTTGTACCTTTTGAGGAAATTGGTATATTTGTCATTTTGAATTTATTACTCTATTAGTTAGGGAAATCACGTGGTCACTTTATGAGCTGGAACCTGGGATGGGTGTTGTCACAGTCACAGCAATTTTTTTACCACTTTTGATTGCATTGCTTTGAAACTAGACAGCATTTATGTTACTATTGTTTAAAATATTAATATTTTGCAAAAGAGATTGTGGGCTGCAACTCTATGTAAGGAAAATTACCTATGATGCATGGATACAAATATGGGATATGAGATATGAAATTGGGGAACATCGACACATCGAATCTTAAAAACTTGAGATATAATATGGCAGAGATAAAATTATTTTGATATCAAAATAAGAGGTTTCGTTAATAAGGAATTTACAAGAGGAGAGTAAGACACCCCCTGTCAAAATTCTGGAACAAACCAGAAGAAAGAAACTAAAAAAAACAAAGGAACACTAGAAAAAATCAAATCAAAAGATTCCTCCAATCTCACTGAACTTCTGTATAGCTAAGTCTGTTGTAGCACCCAAAACCAACGCACCACAAAGAGGCCAAGTATTGAATATTTTCCCAAACCTAGCGCCAATTCAATTTTTTTTCTCTGAAAAGATCTGTGCATTATGCTCCAACCATAATTGTCCCCATGATGCTGCTAATATACTGCATTTCCAAAGTACAGCCCTATCCTTCCTTCTTCCAAAACCCTCAAAATAAATAGTCATCAATTCCTCCACCGAGGCAGGGCAAGCCCAATTTTCTCCCAACACACCAAATGACTTACTCCAAATTCTCCAAGCAAAATCATAGTGTAAAAAAGGAAGAGATGCTGTTTCAGAGTTCAAATAGTGCAGCACAGAAACATCTAGAGATAAAGCCTTCAAAGGTCTCTTGATTCGCAACAAGTTATTAGTATTGATTTTTACTAAGTTCAATCAGCCAAATGAAAGCCTTAATTTTTTTTTTTGGGGGGGGGGGGGGGGGGATATTGGCCTCTCCAATAAATGAATATAGAGGGAAAAAATAAAGAGTTGGAGTGGAACAAAAACTCAAAAACGATTTACAAGAATAAGCACCCAATGATCTGAAGACCAAGGCTGAGCATCTCTATCTGAAGAACGATGACAATTATTCAATAACAACAACAAAGAGGAAAGTTCCATCAGTTCCCCATCATTTAGAGACCTTTTGAAATGAAAATTTCAAGAAACCAAAGGGCTAACCAAATCAACTGCAAAGAAGGGAATCACATTATTCTGCCCTGAGCCCAACCAGAAGAGATGAGGAAAATATGTGGACAAAACATCATTACCCAACCACGAGTCTTTTGAAAAATGAATTTGAGAACCCCTCCCACCTACAAATTTAATGTGAGGAGCGAACGGATAAATCTGAGGGCTAGATCTCCATGAACTCTTCGAAGAACATTGCAAACTAACCTTGGAATCCCACCCATAATGTGAGGAGTGAAACGGATAAATCTGAGAGCTAGATCTCCATGGACTCTTCGAAGAACATTGCAAACTAACCTTGGTATCCGCCCATTATCACCCAATGCAAACTTATTTATCACTCTATGCCAAGGGTAATGATCTCCTAGGTAAAATGCCATAATCATTTAGCTAAGAGTGTGATGTTTCTAGATACCAATTTTCCAAGACTCACCCCTCCCTCCGATTTAGACTTGCAAACCTCTTCCCACCCTAAAAAATGATCCTGAAGGCCCCTGGCCCCAAATGACTAGAGATCTCTTATAGTTTTATCTATCTTATTAGCCATACCTACTAAAATCTTAAAAATATAAAAATAATATAATGGGATACTAGATAAACAGGCCTGAATAAGAGTGATTCTATCCCCAAGGGAAAAAGGAGCCCCTTTCCAACCATCTAGTCGCTAGGCCACCCTTTCCATGACTGGATTCCAAAACTTCACATATCTAGGGTTACCCCAAAAAGGGACCGCTGAAGAAGTTGAAGGCCAATCCAAAAGACCACACCCTAGATCAGAAGACCACTCACTAGCTCATTTAACATGACGTTTATATTTGCTAAACCACTTCTCCCATATTTATTGTAAGCCTAACACCCTCTTAAGAACTTGGAGGATAGCTAAAATACTTTTGAATGAAGGATTGTGATCATCCAAGAAGAAAATAGTGGCATCTGCAAACTAAAAATGAGAAACCATCACTCCTTCTCTCCCCACTTCCGACCCTCACACCAACCCCTAATCCACAGCCCTATTCACCATTCTAGTCAAAACATCCACTACTAGGACAAACAAAAAGGGGGACAGTGGATCGCCTTGTCTAATACCTCTCGAAGCCGTGAACCATGACTTTGGTTTATTCACAACCAAGGTCTTAAATTTCGATTTCGACTCAAATTTTGAAGCTCCAAAAGTATGGAAATTTCGACGGAAATTTTGATTTCAATGTCGATTTCGATTTCGATTTGAAAAAATAACAGAAACTAGTAGTAAAGCATGGAATTCTTTGTGAAACTTTAGAAATGGTTAACAGACATAAAAATATAAGTTTTAAGACTAATATATTACAAATTAAATACATCTATGTTTTGTATGAGGTGGAAAAGTTATAAAATAGTATGTGTATCAAACATGTTTGTAAGATAATGTACATTAAACATATTCAGTTAATGCAAGCGAAATTCATAAATCATTTAAATATTATTTATTATACAAATATTGATAATTTAGACATGAATGGTTAAATAAAATATTACTATAAGTTTATTTTTTCATATAATTTCAAAAGCATTTGTGATAACCTTTTGTTTCAATCAAATAAATAAAATAAATTAAAAGAGAAATTTCACTTCACTCTTGAGGTTTTGATAAATTTCGACAAATTTCGCAAAAATTTCGGGGTTCCGATAAATTTCAGATGATTCGTTGAGATTTCGATGGAAATTATGCAAGATGGAAATCGACTGCCATTTCGATTTCGAAGGTGACGGAAATCGGAAATTTTGACGGAAATTTCGACAGTTTCATGGAAATTTAAAACCATGTTCACAACTACTGAGAACCACACATCAAACAAACAACCCCTTAACCACTGGTTCCCACACTCGCCAAACCCCTTTCTCACAAATATCTTATCCAAAAGCTCCAATTGACTCTATCATAGGATTTCTCAAGTCAACTTTAAAAATGAAAACCCTGTTCTTCGTCCTGCAAATAGGGGTGAACAAAAATTACCAAAAAATGAAAAACCAAACTGAAATAAGTTTTTGTTTGGTTTTTTGATCTTTGCTTTCAGTTTCGATTTCAAAGCAAAAACCGAAAACTAAATTTATTATAAAATATATTAATCTTTTACATAATGTGCAGTATATTCTTACTCTATTAATTTACTAAACCCTCTAATTAGTCATTGCATATTCAAAAGTTCAATCAATACTTTTAATTATGAAATAAATTCAATGTGGGTACAGCGCATGGTTCATGTAAGAGAATGAAGGGAAGGGCAGACAGGGTTTTATAATTGTCGACATCTTTCACAATCCTTCTATTCAATGTGGGACTGAGGAGTCCTCAGTTTGTTGCCGTAGCTCTGCAGCACACTGCCTCTCCTTGCATTCCCTTGTCCCACATTGCTTGAGTGAAAGAATGGAGCTTTTTCCCTTTCCTATAAATACCCATGTAATGAGGCGCTTCTTTCATGCCTCCTGGCACTTGCAAATGGTTGAATGTTTGGTTAAAATTTTTAAAAACTGAAGCTAACCGAACCGACCCATTTTAAACCAGCGCTTTTCGATTTTTATAAACCAGCAGTTTTTGGTTCAGTTTCAATTTATGATTTTTAAAAACCAAATATATCAGTTCAGGGCATAATTGAATTGTATAAAATTGAGTACAATCATACCTATCCTCCACCACCTTATTAGTCACCTAAATAGCATCTACTATTTGTCTACTCCTCACAAATGCACTTTGATGAGCTCTAGATATAGTCTTGCCAAGCACTGCACTCAGCCTATTAGCTAGAACTTTGGCAGAGATAAAATTATGATTGAACGTATATTTTTACATATATACATGATATTTTAACTAAAATACCTTTTCTTTAGTAAGTTTGTCTTGTGTGTGTGTGTATACGCACACTATATATGAATCTGCAAATCATGTAATTCATTTTGTGGATGAAAAAAAATAATATCTATCAAGATGTTAGTTAACAAGTCACAATTTACATAAATATGTACTTCATAAATGTTTAACTAACGCTTGTAGGAATGTGTTGCAATTGTACTCATGGATTACCTTGTACTTCTTTAACATGCAAATTCAATATTTCATATCTCGAAAGTATGACTCACTAACACAAATCTATTTTAAAACATAGTTAATATGATTTCTCAAAGCGTGACTAAATATCCTTCGACACAATACTGACTAAATATCCTTCGACACAATATGAACTTTGACTTCTTAAAAATACCTTACACATGCAGATTATATAGCAACTTCTAATGTTCTTGTATGTATTATTAGATATATTGTCTACATACATATTCTAAATTCTAATAGCCTACATGTATACATACTTCTAAACATGGTTTTAAAATTCAGACTAGTCGCTTAGATCAACAGGCCAAACCAATTAGGCCCATTAGTTGAAGCGGTAATGTTAGTTTGTGTGTGTATATATATCCATGATGATGATAATATTACACTTATGGAGGTAATATTACAAATATGTGATCATATTCACAATTTGCATTGATAATAATACACTCATCAAGGATAATATTATAGATATGTGGTCGTAACACTTGGCTAATATAAAATAATTACCAGCAACAATTTAGATAAAATTTATACTTTATTATTTTTTAAAAATAATCTTGTAATTTATTTATTATATAATATTAAGAGTTGGATCAATATCAAAAGGCAGATAGAGAAGAGTTCAATTGATTAAAAATTCATTTAAGTTGAAACATATGGATATTATATTATGGATTTGTACTATATACGTAGCAAATAAGCCATCAAACCCCAGTGTTGAGTGGCTAGTTAAAATTTATTAGCTCAGTTGAGGTCCTTGGATCAATGTTTTTTGCTTGCAATTTGCCCACACAGTATTGTCATTTCTTCTTATGCAGCTGTTGATTGCAATCAACCCCAGTTCACACCAATACAGGCTGGTTTTGACTAGGTTGGCTGGGTCAACCCTGATTGTTTCAGTTATCTAGGTTGTAATTGGACTGACCTGGTGACTGGTTCTGGTCGAACACGGTCAGATTGGTTGGTCCGGTCTAGTTTTTGAAACCATGCTTTTAACAAATAGATCAATATTATCTTGAATTTATTTAGATTTTCAATCTCGATAAGGACTTTTTTTATATCTTCTTATATAATCTATAACTTACCCTTTTTAAAATATTTATTTTAAGAGCAATGTGATATATTAGTATGTTCTATGTATCTGTCTATGTATATACACATATAATAAACAGAAAATCAAAATAAATATAATTACAACAAGGTATTATCCTTTGGCTTAACATAAATGGACCAAGGCTAGACAACTGTTTTTTACAATTTTAAAAAATAAGAATTGATATATATTTTTTCAAATTTAGGCTAATACATGTTTAATCCTTCAAACCCTTTTGTTTTAGCATTATATATTAAATGTGTAATTATCATATTAGTTTTTGTAAAATCATGTAGCATTGGAACTTCTATAAGGGTTTCCTGTCCATATTGTATCTATAAGACCGACACTATTTGTAGCTTCTACTACTTCATAAATGTGTTCATAATCCCCCAAAAAAAAGAAAATCTATTTTTAATATCTGCCATTCTTGAACTCTTCTCTATGATGTATTACACTACACGAGATCTTTAGACATAAGGGTCTTTATGGTTATCAAGGATTTTTATGATTACTATTTTACAAATTCATGTTTTGATATAATTTTTAGGGATTTGATATTATTTCCTAGAGATTATTTCCTTATAGTAGTAGATATTATTTCCTCACAATTGACTAAACCACAAGATTAGAAGCTTCGGTTCTAAATGGAGAAGTGACATCCCACAAGAAATGGCAGAAGTAGGAGGCTTCAAGTGTAGGCAATTCATGTCCTTGCTCTCATGCTTGACTTATTTACTTGTGAAACAAATAGATTGGCCATAAGTAGTTGATTATTAAGATTAATGATATAAAATCAGTTGTAAACCTAGGGTTCTATGTTTCATGTTTTCACTGTGAGGTTTAATGATGAATTAATGGAAATAACAATCAGTATGGAGTTTTTTCATTTTTTAGAATTATCTTACACATCTTTGCAAAGTTATTATGATTGGTTTCCATGGATTTTTCTAGAGAATAATATAAAAGGTCTGACTATGGATTTTTCTGGAGAATAATATAATAAGGTCTGCCATTGATTTTGGTCCTTTTTGGAAAATCTTTCAGAAGTGGAAAGTACGAACATGAAAGGTTAGGCAGCAAATAAAGTAACAACTATGAACAAGTAGAGGTCTCTTTGCCTAGAAAAGACTAATTCAGCTAGTGCATGCGCTAGTTTTTGAAAGCTTTCAAGTCATTGTAAATGTAGACATTTCATATTTTAGAAACCAATGTGAAAAAACTACTCCTTTGAAAATTTTGGATAGAATTGTGACGTAGGATAGGTAGGGGAAAACTAGGGAAATTGAATTAGTTTAGGGTTGGAAAAAATTGGTGGGATAAGTGAAATTGGGCTAGAAAATTAGTGTTTCGAATCTGGTGAAGTTTATTAATCAAGGAGCAGATATAAGGTTATATAAAAAATATTAGCATCATAGTAATTAGTTCTAGGAGACTAGGACTGACTCCTTGGAGAAGAAAGTCTCTCACTTATTGGGTTCAAGGATTTGCAACAATAGCAAACAATTCTTGATTCATTCTTCAGTAATCATTACAAAAATTATATGTATGCCTTGTTGCGTCGAGCACCCCACTTGTGCCAAATACCAATACTACAACTATTGCTATTGAATATATAATCAAAACTAAAGCAATGCCGAAACTAATAATAAAAGGCAGCAATAAATAACAACACAAAAATTTATGAGGTTCGATACAAAATTACGTACGTCCTTGGGCACTGACGATCAATCCACTACTTCCAGAAAAATTACAACTTGGGCTAATTTCAAATTACCAATAGTAATTAGAAATACCCTAGGGTACAAATACTATTTGTAACTTTACAAATTTAAGGTGTGATTACAAATGGTGAGGGAAGCTCTTTATATAGCTTCAACCTAAAGTTCAAAAAATATTTCCCACCAATGTGTGACAAAAACCAACATGCCTATTGATAGCTTAACCCTAACATAATCGATCTCTAAATAGCTTCCTTAACAGCCTCTGAAGTTGCCATGTACTCCGCTTTTGTCATAGACAAAGCAATAGTAGACTGTATGGTAGACCTCCAACTGATTGGACCATTAGCAAATGTAAATACATATCCAGTAGCTGATCAACGTTTATCCAGATCACCTGCAAAATTAGAATCCAAATTTCCAACAATACGTTGATCAATAGTATTATTTTTCTCAAGTACTATACCAACATCAATAGTATTCATAATGTATCGTAAAATCCATTTTACAGCTTGCCGATGTCCATTACCCTGATCAGGCATATACCAGCTCACCATACTAACAGCTTGTGAAATATCAGGTCTTGTACAAACCATTACATACATCAAACTACTAACTACACTTGCATAAGGAACTTGTGACATATACTTACGTTCCTCATCTGAATTAGGAGATAAAGATATACTAAGTTTGAAGTAAGGAGCAAGCGGAGTGCTAACTGGTTTTGACAGCTCAGACATGCCAAAACTTTGTACTACCTTCTTCAAATAATGTTTTCGAGTCAAACTAACTTTTGCTCTCATTTTGTGTTTGCATATCTCCATGCCAAGTATCTTCTTTGCTTCACTAAGATCTTTCACCTCAAACTCTTGATTTAACTGACTTTTCATTTTATTGATTTCTTCATTGTTCTTTGAAGCATTAAACCTATCTCAACTACAAGAGTAAATATATTAAAGAACCATTCTGTAGTAATGCGAAAATAAATCAATCGATATGTTTATTTCTATAGTCTTGTGGACTAATCATAAACTGATTGAATTGTTTGTTACAAATCACGTCTTAGATATGTTTTAAACCATGCGCCGATTTTCCAGTTTGCCTACCCAATTTTCTTTCAACAACCTTAAATCCATCTGATGAGTCATATAGATTTCCGCTTTCAAATCAACATGTAAAAAGCAATTTTACATCAAGCTGCGAAATAGTCAAGATCAAATAATGTTTTAACATTGGAGAAAATACCTATTATAGTAATATTTTCCTTCTGGGTGGAGCCCTTAGCTACCAATCTATCGTGAAGCAACATTAGTTGACTATAGAAATCCTTTTTCTTTACATAACAACATTTTCAACCATGCTTTTCTTACCTTGGCAGGCAGGCTAGCGCCCAAGTCTAATTATTATGAAGAACTACATTCTTCATTCAGCGCTTTTCCTATTGTTTGATTGGGGGTTTCCTCATGCTCTTTGAATGTGTAAGGAACCCTTTTATCATAACAAATGGAAGCGGAACGCAATATGCCCTATGTTAGATACCGAGCACGTTTCGAATTTTCTTCTTGGCGCCTCTAAGAAACAATGATTCTTATTGCTATGAAGATTTTGGAGTGAAATATCATTTTCTTGTACCACGATCCCCAGTGTAATTGGCGAGTTTACATCGCGGTAGCTCATTCTCAACTCGGTTTCCCAAAATTGTTTACCTCCACCTATGTTGAGTACGATTGGTCTTTTCTTCAACTGGTGATTCCGGCGTATTGTTTCTTTATCCTCGCAAGTCATCAAAAATGTACATCCTTATTACAATCATTTCTTCGGCTCTAGACACCAAGACGCGTGGATTGTTGACTCATGCACTAATCCTCAAGGAATAAGTTCTATGGTTCTTAGGGATCCAACTAGATTCTTTAAACATGATAATAAGCAACAGTAACAATAAATGTAAAGAATCATAATCATTAGCAGGTTTCTCTAGACCATACCTCATAGGGTCTTTTTCCCCCAAGAGAATAGATGTAGGCGGGTGCGATGAAAGTATCCCTAACAGTCTCAGCCAAAAAACCTTTTACATTTAGAAAACAAAATCGAACTTTCAAACTAGGTTGATTTATGCACATGACACCCCATTTCTTGTGTTATATTTCTAAC
>NW_026652028.1:0-42147 GCF_029873635.1 Malania oleifera
GAATAAGGCCACGTGATTGATACCGGGATTCTAGAGGATGAGGTGGATCAAGAGTCGATTAAGATTTAGAAGAGGCCAGCACTTCTGGTTTTGTAGTATAGATCTCGCCATGGAAGAGAGAATAAGGGCTCGTGGTACTGCATAAATATTGATGCATCAAGGGTCGTCCGATGAGCCAGTTGGTGTGGATCGTTTGTATCAGGTTGCCACATAATGGCATTTCGTTCTGACAAACTCGAATAATAATAGGAATTTACAATACTAATAGAAAGGAAAATGAACTAGTCTAACAGAAAGAACCGAGGGAAATTATTAGCGCCTCATCGATGAACACAGGGGATTCGTCGACAAGAGTATAAGAGAACCTCGTCGACGAAGACAACATTCGTCGACAAGAAGATACTAAGAGAGGGTTTTGGGGAAATTTGAAATTCGTCGACGGAGGTGCAAGTTCGTCGACGAATTTTCTACAGGACTCATCGACGAATCCAGTCGTATAAATATCAAAAACCAGGATTTAAACTTCATAATTAAGAAATCTCTCACTCTCTCTCTCTCCTTTCGACTCCTTCCTCTTCTCACTTTGATTTCGGACCGGATTTTCACCGGTTCGAGGATCTGAAGCCACCACGACGCTCCTGGGGAAGTTCTCTCCAAATTTTCCAGAGCGGATCATTGGTGGAACTCTGTTGGAAATCATACCTGACTTGAGGTAAGGCTTTTTAAGCCAAATTTGGTTTTATGGTAGTTATAGGAAATGATATACACATGAAAATACTGAAGTTTAGTACTGGGAGTTTTCATTTTCAGGGTATTCATCAGGAAATCCTGTAGGTGTGAGTCTAGAATTTATAGGGGCTTTTCTCAGTAGCCAGGTAAGGGAATAAACTAAAGCAATTATTTTCCATGCAAATTATTATTATGTATAAGTAAATTTATTTTCAGGAAAGCATGTATTGTATTTGTATATTACAAAGGAAATGCACGTTTGGGAAAATATTGTTATTATGTTGAAATGTATATATATGTATGAGATGCCAGAAATCATGATTTTTAGAATACAATGTATGGATTTATACAGCAAATGTGTGGCATGAATATTACTTTACGTGAAATGTATTACGATATGACTTTGTTACGAATGAAAAATGTTTTCATGAAGATGAAATGTTGCAGTACAAATGATGTTGAAAATACATGATAATTGATCTATTTTCATAATGATATTTATGAAATGATTTCGGTGCGAGGCTGTATATATATATTTATGAAATGATTTCGATGCGAGGCCGTACGCATATATATGAAATGTTCGGTGTGAGACCGTATTTATGAAATGTTCGGCGCAAGGCCGTATATATTGAATGATTTTTGGCGCGAGGCTGTATTTATGAAATGATGAAAAATGCTATAATAACATGTATTATATGTTATCAGAACCCGGATGTTAGTTTAGTTCAGTTCAGGAGCACGGTACCGTAGCTTATAGATCAGATATCTATGATCAGATTGGTACTAGCCACCCCACGAGGAGGTGGGAGATGGATAGTCGATGTGGCTTTCAGTAGAGTGTGGACGTCCACCTGGCAGTCCGGACCAAGGTGTGCGGGCCCATCGTACTTACAAATATTTTTGACTCGGCAGTGGTCGGCCAGCCATTGTCAGGTCTCGCCTTCGGGCTGTACAACCCGTCATGGGGGGTAATACATGACATCAGCTAGCTATTCATCTTGGGTATGTTTTCAGTATTATCAATTAGAATAGACGTTTTATGAACGATATGATTTATCAGCCACCCCATGTTCTTGGGCTGGCAGCGGTGACACAGTAGTGGAGAGACGGACTGGGTGTAGGGGTTTGCGTGAGGGAGCTTACGGCTGTGTAAAAAAAAAAAATTGTGGAGCAACGAGAGAGATAGGAGAGGGGCTGTTGGCTGCGTGAGAATGAGGGAGATGCCAGGTGTGGGTGGTCTGTGCAAGAGGGCAAAGAGGAGAATGAGGGGCTGTGCGTAGGAGATTAAGGGAGAGCTTAGGGTTTTTTTTTTTTTTTTTTTTCTTTTGTTCTCCACACCCCCCCACCCCCCCCCCCCTTGCGGCCCCTGCCTCTCTCCCGACGCTTGTAGCCTGTGAGTGTGGGCCTATTTATAGGCTTGTGTTCCCAAACCCTAATAATAATAATAATAATAATATTAGGAATAATGATAATATTAAAAATAATAAAAATAATAAAAATAATAAAGAAAAAATTAAAAAAAGAATAAGAATAATAATAGTAAAGTAATAATAATAATAATAATAATAATAATAATAGCCTAATGATAATATCTTAAAATAATAATAGTAATAAGAATAATATTAATAATAATAAACTAATAATAAACTAATGATAATAATACTACTAAAAATAATAGTAATACTAAATCTAATAATAATAATACTAATAATAGTAAAAATATCCTAATAATAATAATAATAATAATAATAATAATAATAATAATAATAATAATAATAATAATAATAATAAAATGGCGCCTTTGTTATCTTTGGCTTAAGCAAAAATAGGATGTCTACAAAGAGTATAAGTCATTTATTTTAAATCTCTTCAAATAAGTATACTGGTAAGGATTAATTTACTCTTCTATGCAACCAGTATAGCTAACCCTATGGATTACACATGCAAGAGAAAAGATATATTAAGGCATGGAATGATACTCATAACCTAGAACAAATCCATTAAGCTTTTTTCCTATGGATGTAGCTAAACTCCTCTAAATGCCTGATGATTTTGTCAGGATGGAGATTAATTTTCATTTAACTTTCACTCATCCTTTCAAAATGTTTTAACTTATATTTCATTATAATCATCAATGTACTGGTTTTATTTTGGAAAAAAAAACATTTTTCAAAATTTCAGCAGTATTTTATCTAAAAATGTGATTTATCCCATAAAGAACTTGCCATTTTCAAAACATTTAAATATGTATGCACAAGCAGCTCCAGATGATTCAAATTAAAAATGAGCCAAGTGCAGACATTTTAAAATCCAAAAATAGATTTTTCATGCACATCTAATGTCATTTTAGAAAACATTTTAATGTTTTTATGAAAATGTCTACCAAAAATCCGACAGCATGCCGTCTGTAAATAGGACATTTCCCAAATTAACCTGCACAAGAAGATTCTCAAACAAACAGTATATCACAAGTTTAAAGCATGCGAGAACCTAATTATCTACCAGTATGCAATTTCACATCCACTGCATCCATCATGCAAGAGGCATTCTGAACTAAACATGCAACCAGGTAGTCAACAATTTCTATACATATTCCATACATCATAAAATATTCATGAAAAGAACAGAGAATATCAACTGGATATATATAATCACATGATCATGGGAGCATACAAAACACATTAGTAATGAACAACCAATGCTCCCCCTTAGCCAATAACTGTTAGCTTTACCATGATCCCAAGAGGGGGGGTGAATTGGTATTTTTAAATTTTACCTCCTAGGTATTCCTTTCTAACAACAGTATATTCACAAGCCTAGGGTCAATCTAATGCAATTAATGTAAATATACCTGAAATTAAATAAGGCAGTTTAAACAATCATATAAGCACTAGAAAGCAGTAAAGAGAGGATGACACAGAGATATGTTATCGAGGTTCGGCCAACTGCCTACGTCCCCGCCTTGGCTAACCAGCACAAGGATTATCACAATACTTTGCTCACTTAAACGGGTGGAGCGGCACCTATACAAACCAGGTCAAATTAACTTAGGGCTGACCTCAACCTTTACACCAATCCTTACCGGACTGGATTACCGCCCCCTCAGGCCACGCCTGGAATCACTCAGATATACAATCAAAGGTACAATACAAGAGTGCTTTCACGTAAAGCAGATTTGTACCACAAATGCGCACAAACACAAACACCACAGATGATTTAAAATGTAAGCTCTGTGTGGTCTAAATATGTCAACTCTCAACAATGTTTTCTATCTGTGTAGCAAGTACGTAAGAGAGTGTCAATAATAATCTGTGTACATCGAAATATTCAATCAAGAGTGTTCACACAGAATATCAAACAAGCCTCAATATTATCAATCAATAGAATGCGTATATGCTTGGATTGCAAAAAGGATAATTTTGTTTTCGGCAAATGATATATATACTTGTATAAATAATACCACAAAGATTGATATATCACACACACGAATATCTTTTCACAAATATATCAATATGAACACCACAAGATATTTGGAAATGTTTGAAAGTATTTTTGCAATCTCAAAACAAAAACGAACTTCCTAAGATATTGCAAAGAGAATGCAATACTTGGGATGTCACAACAAGTCTTTCTTAGGGCAGGCTTATTGGCAAAGCCTCCTAAGAAAACTTAGGTTATGCTCTCAAAAATCGATTCAAATATGCAACAATATGGAGAGCTAACCTTTCAGTAAAAGTAATCAATACACTTACAAATGATTTAGATGGATGAAGAGTGTAAGCTTGAGTAGGTTTCAAAAGAAGTGTGAGTAATGAGAGGCAAAAATGAGTATTTTGGCTTGAGAGAAATTTTGTTAATCTTTTTGCTAATCCGTGCTTAAATCACCAAATGAAGGAGTATATATAGACATACTAAAAATTTTGACCGTTGGGGACTTATTAGGGATTTTTGGAAAAGATTAATAACACTTAAGATAATTTAACCCCGTTAAAAAATTATTAACTGCGGTAAAAAATGGGAGCAACCCGAGAGGTCCGGTCGACCAAAAGTGGTTCGGTCGACCAGGACTCAAGTAGCTCGGTCGACCGGGGGCATTTTGAACTGAGTGGTCGGTCGACCGGGCAAGGGCGATTTTCAAAAACACCGAGGTTTGGTCAACCGAGGCCTTTTTGAACTACAGGGCTCGGTCGACCAGACCGCTGGCAATTCTCCCAAGACCCTTCGGTTGACCAGGTAGTTGGAGTACTAAGTTGTTCGGTCGACCGGGGGGTCAAAAAGTTGACTCGGAAGTGGTTCGGTCGACCGAGGTCAAATGACCTGTAAGTGCTCAGTCGACCGAGCCTGGGTCAAACAGTTGACCCGGACCGGTTTCGGTCGACCGGGCCAAATTGAATTGAGTTGGCCGGTCGATCGAAAGTGCACCAAGTGTGCATTTTGGTCCCTTCTTGCAACATAAAAACCCTATTCAAGTGCCTATTACATACAAGTGTAAAGGTGAGTGTCCTAAGGTCACTTGGGGTCCAATTTGGAAACACCGAAAAAGTCCAGTGTCGGTTGACCGATAGTTCACCCTAAGGTTTTTCTATGGTTCGGTTTGATCTTACAAATTAAATCATGCATGTGATGTGTGTGAGCTTATTACAAACCGAAAACCCTAATTACTATTACAGACAAATTTCATTTAAAAACTATTACAATTAATAGTATGAAATTGTCTTCAAGTCTTTAAGCTTTTCACATGCCACTGAAGATATGCTAATATGAACTTGCACATGAACTAGATATTTATTAAATACAATTATATTTGTTATTATCAAAACCAGGGTGTGACCTATAAGGTCAATAATAACTACTGATAAATATAAGTAACTGCAAATGACCCAACTATCAGCAGAAACCAAAATGGATAGTGGGTGTAAGTATGGTGTAGTTAGTGAAAGAGAAATAAAAGTAATGTAAACAGATTATAGATACAGACTAGAGAATAATAAGAATAATAATAATAATAGTGATCTCCGATCCTACAGGGTGCTCTCCTGGTGTCTATATGTCACCTCCATCATCAGCGCCATTGTCCATATCCAGGTCAAATTCCATCGTCATCCAATCTCTATCATCCTGCAACTCATGGATGCGGCCATTTACCTCACTAAAATTAACAGCAATGGCCCTCTCTAACTCCTTATACCTGTTCTCTAAAGAGATCTCATCCCGAAGAGCTAAGTGCTGAGCACTGGATGACGAAGCCATGTCCCTCAGCCCCCTGATGTCAAACTGAATGGACTGAGTAACCTGATGCTGCGAATCTTTGTACTATGCAAATGAGTCCGTAAAATCGGTGATGGTAGTCATCAAATCAATATTCGTCGGCTACATAGGCTGTGGAGGCATCTCCTGTGGGGCCTCCTCCTCAGGTGCTACTCCCCTAGCACCTGCGGGCAACCATATGTTGTCGGCCAGCTCATACCCCATCAACCTTAGGGTAACTGAGGAGAACATATATGCACCCCTCATTCTCTTTAGCATGGCCACATTTGATCGGGTGACTCCCATCGCAAGAAATAGCCTATTCAGAATTCCCCCATATGACATAATAATCTTCCGCCAAATTGTCTTAGCCATTATCCAACATATAATCAAACTAGGCAGATCAAGTTTCTTTCTCGCAAATAGACACCATATAACAAAATAGTCGAGGAAAGAAACATGCGCCCTTGATCCTGCCTTAGGCAGGATATTGTATATAATCAGGTGGTGAACTATTTTGGCCTCTAAGGTAAAGGATCTGTAGTTCGGTGGGTGATTTGGACTAGCAACAAGTGGATCAGTCATAGTCAGGTTTGTAAAAGTTCCAATAGTAAACTCATGTTCATTTATCTAGGAGGTCACTAAGTCAGGGCACTTAAAATCACCTCGTCTTATATCCAGAGTATCAGACAAATTTTCAGCGTCGAATCTAATATCAGTCTGCAAAACCCTAGAATAATATATATTCTCATCATTGCCTAAGTAGGCGTAAAATAATCTAACATATGTGAGATAGTGTCCGCTAGGCTGATATGTGATAAAAGATCTTCACCCCTGATATCGAAACATGTCCATAATGTTGCTAAAATGTTGTTCCATAAATTGAAGATCGAGAATCTTACCCAGTATAACTTCCTTGGGTGAAACTCCCTCACATATCTGATCTTAGCATGCTCTGACAAAAACCAGTTGTCCTCGGTGTAGGCGACATCCTGAGCATCAATACGCTCATCTGGTCGTGCCATGGATGCTGATGGAAGTGGTTTTGGTGCTGGATTGAGAATATAAGGTAATATTCAAAGAAGTAACGGAGGAGCTCTGAATTTTTTTCGGTCGCGGGAAATATATATAGACCCACAAGGTTCAAAAGACTAGGGAAAATTTCGGTTGACGGAAATTTCATATTCTTCACAAAACGCTTATGTTCGGTTGACTAGGAGAATTTTGACCTAAAATGAATGGTCGACTTAAAAGGAGTTCGGTTTCAAGTTCGGTTGACCAAGGGGTTGACCGAAGTTCATCAATTCAAAAGTGGTCGGTCGACCAAAGAGTCAAAGTCAGTTGTACAATCAATCGAAGAGGCTAGTTCATTTGTGGATGGTCGATTGAACGTGGTCAGCTCTTTCAATTTTCACCAAATTTTGACCTAAACTCTTCTTTAAGGGTAACACATGACTTTTCCACTTAGGGGGGGGGGGGATCAATTTTGAGGTCTTCTATGTTTAACTACCTCCCAGGCTATCGTTACATCTACCCCACTAAGTCTTATCCTGTGGTTCAGTTTGATTTCCTCCTCCCTCTCGCTCTAAGGAACTAGATACTAATATTACCCACATCATTTCCTTATTTAAGTCTCTTGCACTTTTACACAAATAAGCAGAGCCAATGTGTCCTAGGTACCAATTATGTGCATACAAATGTATTTGCTTCTTTGTTCTATTTTGTTCAGGAGAGACGTTTAAGTTTTTATAACTGTGGGATTTGGAATATGAACTCTTTTTCAAAGATTTATTTCTTTTGATCCCTAAGGGTTTATCATTCTCTATTTCTTCCTTTAAACAGATAATTTTCAATATTTTCTTGATCTTTTTTTTTTCTAAGGTAGCATGATATTTTCTTAGATCTTTTAATTATTTTGCCAACCTTCTATTTTCATTTTTCAAAGATATTTCTGTTTAGATACCTTAGCTAGAAGCTTATGCATTTTACATAAAACATTTTCTAGTTTATCATTCAAAAGCATGCTTCCATCATCAAATTCAACACATGATTCGTTACAAAATTTAACACAATCGTTACATGAATCATTGCATGTGGCATTTACAGTATCATCACAAGATTCAACAAATGATTCAACAAATGATACAATACGAAATTCAGCACAAGAATCATCAGTATATGCATTACCATCAAAGCAATCATTAGAGGCAACTGCTGATTCAACATATGATATATCACAGGCTTCAGCATAAGAAACATCACATGCATTATTGCACAAATCAATGAATGAGGTAGAGTCAGAAACATATACCTCATCGTCTACTAATGCAATTTGATCATGATTGTGGCTCGTAACATTTGGAGTGGCAGTCTCCATTTCCTGGGTCACTCCATACTTCCTTTCAAGCTCAACCTAAATTTCCTATGCACTTTTACAAGCCACAAACTTAAGCAAGATATCAGAATCTAAAGAGCAATATAACCAGGTCAAAGAGGCTGACCTCAACCTAAACACACTTTAATAAGATGGTGCAACAAACTTTCCTAACCGGGTCAAAGTTAATTCGGAACTATTTGATAGAGCTAGTCTCCCTCTTCAAGCCCTTACCTGGAATACAATAATGAAATATAAATTTTTGTGTACAACCAAATATACTTCTTAAACTAAGCAAATGTGTACCAATACGCTCAACCAAATAATGCACTCACATATGATAAGATATCAAGTTCAAGTGAGATTTTGTTAACCAATGTGGTAACTCTCAAACAAGATGTAAATCAATGTGTGTATGTGAGAGTGAGACTTTTGATGTCAAGTCAATATGCTTGTAATGTGATTAATCATAAGTTTTCTATGACCCTAATAGATATCTCAAACAGTATTTCTCAAATATCATGCACAGTAGATAATAGGGTTTTCAATCTTACTAAAAATATTTTCATCAAAACACAAATCAAGCTTATGAAAACTTGCAATAAGGATGCAAGACCTTAAGCCACGTAAGGGTTTTTCCCAATCAAATATTTATGAATGAAATATTATGGGAAAAACCTTAACTAACTCTCCAAAAATCAACACATAATCAAATATAAACAAGGGAGAGTTTAGCATATACAAAGAGTATGAAGAACACTACCTTCTCTTAAGATTAATGACTAGATGAGTATAGAAGGTAGGTTTTTGCAATAGGATTGAAGAGATATGACGATATAGAGATTTTGGACAAAGATATTTTTAGAGAATTTTTCCTAATCTCAAATCCTAATCCATCTTTAATTTTTGCAAATGAAGGGTTATATATAGAATTTGGAGAAAATATAGTCGTTGAGGACACGCTGGGTATTTTTGAAAAAGATTAGGTAAGTTTAATTAAAGTTAACCCAGTTTAAACCTTGGTAAAAATTCACCAACTCGAGAGGCTCGGTCGACCATACTTGAGGTTCGATTGACCGTAGTGTTCAGTTCGGTCGACTAGGTAAAAATTGAACTGAGTAGACGGCTGACCATTTTGAGGTTTTCAGAGGCGATTTTATAAATCTGCGTGGTTCGGTCGATCGTGTCATTTTGAACTAGGAGGTTCGGTCAACCGAGCGATTGGAAATTCCCACATAGGGGGGTTCAGTTGACTAGGGTGTTGCCTATATATTTCTGGTTAGTTGACCGAGCGGTCAACATGTTTACCTAGGGATATTCGGTCAACCAAGGCTTGCCTATATACTTATGGTTGGTCAACTGAGCGGTCAACATGTTGACCCGGTGGGGGTTCGGTCGACCGAAGATCTCAGTGTAACTGAGTTCAGTCGACCGAACATGCCAATTTGTGCATTTTTGATCATTTTCTCTTTAAAAAGTTGTCCCTATTCATATGATGATTAACTTAATTTTAGTAGGGCACTCTTTTATGCATGCATGGGGGACCTAGGGTCAGTCTAGGTCTTTTTGAGCTTAAACCCTATCATGCATGATATGTGTTTATTATTACAGACCATAATGCCTTAAATATTACAGACCCAATTAAAATAAAAATACAATAGATAAATATTCTGGGTCATTATTTTCTTCAAGTCCATGTGCATCATATAGAAACAACTAATTGATCTTCCACACAAACTCATCAAACATTAAGTACCAAGGTATTTTTCATAATCAAAACGGCATCTGACCTACAAGGTCAACCAAACCTGCTCATGCACTAAGTACACACATAAGTTCCTAGTGTTTTGTTAGCATCAAAATAGGGATCGAACTTAAAAAGTCAAAACTACGACTCAAAATTCCCTTCTCAAATATGATATTTTGCCCCTAATTTTTTGGGTTGACCGAACTAATCAAAATGAACAACCTGGCTTATGTAACGACCTCAAAATCTTAATATAAAATGAAACATAATAAATAAAATGGTCAACCCGAACCCGTGGGTAACAGGGACACCTATCAATCACAGCGAAAACCTAAGCAGCAATAAGCATAAAATCAAAATCATACATCCATAAAACATAATACCAGAGTTTACTACAATATCATAATATTGTATTTTATATACATCCTCACAAAAGTCAAAATAACTCTAGGATCAAACACAAAATAATTCTGATCCTAGTACAAATTCTCACCCTCCTAGTGGGGTAATACCACTGACTCCATGGCGACTACGACCCGCCGGTCACTTAGGGTCTCCTAAAAAATATATTTAGTTTGGGGGTGAGACACTTCTCAGTAAGGAAAAATAAACTAAATACAGCTGTGTGGCAACATGAACATTTAATGCAATTATACATATACAGTACATTTCATATTTTAGTAACTATTCATCATAATATACTGAATCATCATATACTTTCATATTTACTAATAAATCATGTCGTTCATAAAACATCTGTTATAACTGATAATACTGAAAACATACCTAGGATGAATAGCTAGCTAATGTCATGTATTACCCCCTATGACGGGTTGTGCAGCCCGAAGGCGGGACCCGACAATGGCTGGCTGACCACTACCGAGTCAAATATGTCTGTAAGTACGATGGTCCCACTACACCCTGGTCCGGACTGCCAGGTAGACGTCCACACTCTACTGAAAGCCACTTCGACTATCCATCTCCCACCCCCTCGTGGGGTGGTTAGCACTAATCTGAACATAGATATCTTATCTATATAGCTACGGTACTGAGCTCCTGAACTGAACTAAATTAACATCTGGGTCTAATAACATATAGTACATGATTATATAGCATTTTAATAATTACGGCCTTGTGCCGAACATATTATAATTACAGCCTCATGGCGAACATATCATAATCACGGCCTTGTGCCGAATATATCATAATTACGACCTCATGCTGAACATATCATAATTACGGCCTCGTGTCGAATATATCATAATTACGGCCTCATGCCGAACATATCATACACATATACATCATTCTAAAAATAATCATTTTATCATGCATTTATCAAAAATCATACTGTATTGTATACTTTCATAACTTCTCAAATCATACTGCATTTACATCATTATCATATCATAATATTTCTCCACATAAAATAATATTCATGCCACACATTTGCTGTATAAAACTATACATTATACTCTGAAAATCATGGTTTCTGGCATCTCATACATATATACACGTTTCAACGTAATAACAGTATTTTTCCCAAACATGAATTAATCCCATAATATTCAAATATCATACATATTTTTAGGAAATCAGTTTGCTCATAAATAATAGTAATTTGAGTGAAAGTAACTGCTTTAGTTTATTTTCTTACCTGACTACTGAGAAAACCCCTATAATATCCTAACCTAACACACGTAGGATTTCCTGATCAAGACCCTGAAAATGAAAACTCACAGTACTAAACTTTAGTATTTCTACGTGTTCATCATTTCCTATAACTACCACATGACCAAATTTGGCTTAAAAAATCTTACCTCAACTCAGGGATGATTTCCAACTTACTTTCACCAACGATCCGCTCCGGCAGATTTGGAGAGAACTTCCCCAGGAGCATCGTGGTGACTTCGGATTGTCAATCTAGCATAAATCCAACCCAAAATCGATGAGAGAGAGAGAGAGAGAAAATCGAAGGGAGGAGAGAGGAAATGAAATTTTTCTTAATTGTGAAGTAAAATCCGAATTTATATATATAGAACTAGATTCGTCAATGAGCCACGTCATTCATCGACGAATCCTTCAATAATTTCGTCGACGAAATTCATTCGGCTCGAAAATCTCTCGGTATTTCTTCGTTGACGAGTCCTCTGGGTATTTCCTTTCTTCTTTATTATTTAAATTCCACTTTTATTTAGGTTGTCACAACATACCTTTTTACGATCAGGTCATATCAAAGTTCAAGCTCAAATGGAGCATTGTAATTCATTTGAGGTTAGAAGTCTCATGCCAATTAGGTCAGGACTTCACCTTTGGACTGTAATGTAGGATGGATGTATTGGCTAAAGAAAGAAAGGGTGTTAAAAGTGAAAGTACGGTATAATCCCAAGAGGGGGGTGAATTGGGTATTTAAAATTTATTATGCTGAATCTTGACTTTTTTTAAACCATTATAACAATTTCAATCACAATCTTAATCCCCATTATGCATGTATTCAAACTTTTAACATATATCAATATAGCTTTAGCAAATCACGTGTATCTCTCCCCCTGAATATCTTATTTCCATAAGTAACATTCAGCATAAGCAACATTCAGCATAACTTATCATTTTCCATAAGCAACATTCAACATAAGCAACATTCAGCATAACTTATCATTTTTTACTTATCATTTTGCTTAATCTTCTCCCTCTTTTGACATCAACAAAAAGGAATAAAACATAAAATCCATCATGCAATTCTCAATAGGACTGCTAACCATCATTTAGTTCACAAACAATAGGTCCAATAGTCAACATGCAATTCTCAAACAATATATCCAACAGTATGGCCATCAACTAGCATGCAAACTATAATTAAGAACCCTTTCCAGCATGCATTTCATAATGTTCAAAATATGTTAATCAGGAGAGAATATCATTAGTATTTAGCATTCCTAACAAGAAAATGAGTAAGAGTTTAAAGAGCAAATAAAAGATAAAGTATCACAATATTACAACCATATTCAACACAAATTGTTTTCATCAAGTAAATTCAAACAAATATCTAATCCTCCTTAACCTCATCACCACCAGATAAAGTCTCTTCCTCCTCACCATCATCGTCATCCTCATCACTTGAACTTGTCTCCACAGGAGCTTTTCCTTTTGAAAAGGAAGCATTGCCCATATGGCTCTCAATGCGTGCGAGTCTTTGATCGAACAAGCTAAAACTGGACTGGAGTACATTATATTTTGTATCCATGTTGCCATGAAAAGCACTCAATCATGAGTCCATGTGTCGACGATAATCCATGAACCATGAAGAAGCATCAGTATCTGAACTAGCTGGAGCAAGTGGTGCGTCATGATTTGGATCTTGACCACAAGGCCAATCTTCCTATAAGCCTACATTGCCTTTCTGAGCTCTATTTGGCTTCGGTACCCATCCATGTGCTTAGCCCAACTCGTATCCCATGAGTTTCACAGTAATGGATGATAAAGTGATCATAGGATGTGCATTTTATGAATAAGGTGGATGAGTTTGCAACCCTGAGATGATCAAAAATGAGGTTCAGGATTCCTCCATATGGAAGAATAACTCACCTCATATCGTCTTTTGAAATCATCCATCTTAGGATCAAGGAGGGAAGATCAAGGCATTTGCATTTGTATAAACACCACATTACAAAACAATCTAAGTAGGACAGATGGTCACGAGACCCAACCCTAAGTAGAATATTGTAAGTCATGATAAGTGGTAAGAACTCTTGTGGGGTAAAGTCATGGTCCATTATCCATGATTGTCCCAAATTAGGACATTCAAACTCACCAGCCTGAATTCCAAGTCTAGTTGCAATGGTCTGTGGGCTGAGTGCAAATTCTTTGTCCATGACTGTGGTGGTATACATGTTTTCGGCCCTTTCCAAGTTTGCATAAAATAATGGAACCAAGTTTGGGTAAATGCCTCTTCATTGATAAGAAATAAATCTATTCCATCCTAAGACAGTGAACATACGAAGAATGTTTGGGAAACTCTCTTGTATAAAAGGAATATCCACAATCATACCAAGAATTGGTTCGATAGATCGAATACGATCGTTGTACATTCTCTTGGCTAGAGGAGAGATAAGCCACCATTGAATAGCCTCGGAATCATCCTTTCCTGAGGTTTGGCTTCATTTTGCCCTAACTTTCTTCCTAGGCATGATTTGGAAGAAATGGTTCAGATAAATCTACAAAACCAAGAGAATAAAGCAAGATTTGGAGCTTAGATGGAGGTTTAGGAGCTAAAGCTTAGTAGGAGAGCTCCAAAGAGTGAAATACGAAGTTACAGAGGAGAAAGGAACAAGGTTTAGGTGCCTAAGGGTGCAAAAATCTAGGGTTTTCGCAAACAGTAAGTATATATATCTGTGCGATTCAGGCGCCTAACCTAAACTGCCTAGGTTTTTAAAAAGCACAAGCCAGTAGTTGTTCAATCGACTAATGATGATGGTTTAGTAGCCTAAAGTGCCTAGACTTTAAAAATACACAAGTCAATAGCTGTTCAGTCGACTGAGCATAGGCCACATAAGATCCTAATAGGTAGTTACACAAGGATCTTAAAGGCTAACGTAGGTGTATCCCCATTAGGTGAAGGGCAATCCTCATCTAGACCCACTATTTTCTGCAGTTAAATTACACCTTCTAGAAATAACAAATGAGAATATTTTTGTAAACCATGGACAGGAGAGTCTAGAGATTAATAACCCAAGGTGACTATGTTCCCTCCGAGACTATAGAGAACAAGGAAGTTCCCAAAAAGAAAACGAATTAAGTGAGATTGATATGAAACAATTGCAAATAAACTCTAGTGTTATGAATGTCTTATATTGTACATTAAATGCAAACGAGTTTAACATAATAATGGGATGTAAGACTTCAAAGGACATTTGGGACAAACTAGAAGTAACCTTGTCCCAATGTCACGGAACACAGGTGCCTCGGGGCAGCGAAATAAAAATTATAATTTTATTTTTCAGGAAAAATAAGAATGGAATTGCCACTAACCTTTTAGTGTGGTTAGAACTATAGAGACCCAAAGAATTATTTCAATTAAATAACAAAAGGAAGAAGAGAAAAGGAAAATTTCAAAGGGGGGCTCAGTAGGGTCTCGTCAATGAGCATAGAGCGTTCGTTGATGAGTAATCTTCTTGGGCACGTCGACGAGGACACATGTCTCGTCGACGAGAACTTACCGAAAGGGCAAATTTCAAGGCCTGAGATTCGTCAACGAAGGTTATGTGTTTGTCGACGAACCTCCTTCTTGGACTCGTTGACGAGGTGTCGTGGCTCATCAACGAGGCCACGTGGTCAGCCACCCATATATAGCTGAAAATTCATTTTCAGTGAGAGAAATTAATTTTGTTGTTTTCTTTCTCTCCCTAGTTCGGTTCCCTCCCCTTTTCTCCAAAATTTTCACTCCATTTCTTCCCGTTTTGACGATTAGAAGCTTCTATGATGATCCTAGGGAGATTCTTTGCAAGTTTGTCAAAGTAGATTGTCGGTTTGGGCAATTTGGCCACCATCTCAATTTCAGGGTAAGTAGATTATTTGGTATTTCTAGTATTACCAAGTTTAATTGAGGCCATATTTTGTTTTATATGAGAATATACTGGTGTTTTGTGAAGTAAAAAGAAAATTAGGGTGTTATGGTTTTAGGGTTAGGGTGTTTTTGGGACCCTACAGGCATGGGTTGAGGACCCCAGCAGATATTTTTCCAGGAACCTAGGTAAATTATAGTTTAGGAAATCATGAATAGGCAGATTCAGGAAATGTGAGTATGATGATTTTATGGGGAATTTGTATATATGTAATTACAGGATTCAGAGGTTGGTACCCCGAGGGCGTGAGGGTTGAGTTGGAGGCAAGTCTCCTAGTTAGATAGGTAAGGGAAATATGCTATGTTAGGAATTTTAGAATGTTTATCAGTAAATCATATGTTTTTTCAGATTATTATTCAGTATGCAAATTATTTGTATATTAGAAGATATAGTTTTCAAAATGGAATATTTATTTATTTAGTTGTGTGGCATAACACATTATCAGATTATACAAAATTATGAATTACAGTGTATATATAGACAAATATATTTTACAGACAAATATTATACAGACAGATATATTTTACAAACAGATATTTTATAACATGCACATATTACCATGATTTCCAAAATGTTAAAGCCATAACACTATGATATATAGTTTATATAGTTCAGATATTACAGATAAGTTATTACAATTATTACAGTTTAGATATTATAATATTTTCTTAATAGTTTTCGGTGTTATGATTATTTTGGAATCATGATGAAATAGTAAGATGTATATATAGAAAATAGTATTATACAGTATCAAACCTTGATGATTCAGTTCAGATATTAGCAGAGCATGGTACCGTTGCTATCACAAATTAGAGTGCAACCACACATCACAAATAAAGTGTGGAAGATTTCCGTCAATCGTTCCTGGAGAGATTGCAAGCTCCCCAGAGACTAGGTTGACGAGGTAGATACCAGTTCCATGCCTTAAAGGGATTGCAGATGGATGGACTAAGGATTGGTAGAGTTGCAATTGACTTATCCTAGTGGGCCAACCATAGTTAAGTCCCGCCTACGGGCTGCACAACCCTATCATGAGGGGTTAAATCAAAACATATAGCTTTTTTAGGGTAAATATCACAGTTATATATACATATACAAATTTATGGATTATCAACAGATATATTATGATACTAGAAGTGTGAAAAGTAAAGAACTCAGATATTACTTTGTATATTAAACTATAAATGCAAGTTATACTGCATATTGTTTTACCAGCTTTTACAGTTTCAGATATTATTAGTATAGTATTTATAAAACTCAGTCGTCATACACTAGTAATAGCATATTTCCTCTTACTAAGCGTTGTCTCATGCTAGTGATTTAACATTTTTTACGTGATCCAGCTAGACGAGCAGATCAGGCTCGCCGATAGAGGGGTTGTTGCACTGCCCTAGTTGTGGGGTAAGCATAGCTTTATGTTTTTCGCTGCATAACTATGCAAAATGAACAGGGTTCCCTCAGTACTCATTTGGGGTCTGAGATGTTATAGTAGATAATTCAGGGGTATCAGAGTAAATTATGCTTCAGTATATAGTAAAGTTTAATTAAATGGAAAAAAAATTGGTAGAGATTTTCGGGTCGTTAAAAGAACACTTGATTACTACCCAATTAAGGGTAGAATCGGTCTGCATTACCAAAATTAGAATCAAGAGTTTGGTTATGCGGGGGGAAGGTATGAGCACCCCCTACGCACCCATTCTTATGAATGGTACCTAATTAAAAAAAAATTATCCCACCAATTAAATTTAATATATCTTTAAAATTACTCCCTTTCGTGAATTTGTGAAATACACATGCAAAGAAATTAATCACACAAAAATATACATAATATATATATTCCTTCAAAACTGAGGTACAGTGAGCTTGAAAAGCTCATACCCTTTTGTTACAATCATAGGGAATGGAAAATCAAGAAAATAATTTGAACAACACACTCTCGAGACTTTTGAAATTCTTATAGAATTTTCTAAGTAGGAAAAATAATATTCTAAGAGGTTTTTTTTTTTTTTTTTTTTGGGATTTATTTCGAATAGAAAAGAGTGCCAAAAATGATCTTCAACTTTGAAAATATTTTTCTTAATTTTTCTCACATTTTTCTGAATTTTCTCTTTTTTTTTTTTTTTTTTTTTGAATTTTGAAAAAACAAAAAGACAATTAAGGCAAAATCATGAAAACCAAGTCCAAACAATATTTTTAGATTTTTTTCTGAGTTTTTTTTTTTTAAATTTTTTAGCATTTTAAGAATTTTTCCTAACTTTCTCTTTTTATGGTTTTTTTTTTTAGTTTTCTAAAAATTTCAAATAACTAATATGATATGAACAATAAATAAAGAAAATAACATAATATTAATACTATATATCCTCACACATAAATATTATATATCAAAATAGTCAAAACCTCAATGATAAAGCCCAGGTATTAACAATCAATCAAACCCTAATAATATTTTCTAGTATGGAAATAATTAAACCCAAGGAATTATACAAAATATATCAACAATGGAAACAAGATATGGAAACAATTCAAACTTCAAACCTATTATGCGAATATATATAAAGACAATATGAAAACATGCAATACTTAGGAAACATACTAACAATAAATTAAATGGTAAATATGCAAATAAACACTTAAGGCAAAAACAACGATATATATGCAAACTATATAATAACTAATAAATGACAAAAATAATAATAGTTCTCCAATAATATAATAATAATACTAATAAGAACATACCAACAACATAATAATATTACTAATAATACTATACAAACAATGTAATACTAATACTAATACAATCAATATAATAACAATACTAATAATAGTAAGTCAACAATATAAAAACATTACTAATAATAATACACAAACAATATTATACTAATACTAGTAAAATCAAAATAATAATACTAATACAATTAATATAATGATAATAATAATATCCAAACAATTTACTAATAATAATATATAAATAATATTATTACTAATAATAATATACAAATAATAATAACAATATGATCAACATAAAAAAGAGAAAAAGAAACAAACTTATCACAATCAATCGTTAAACATACACAATGAATATTAATCCCTGCAATGACAAGACTATACAACTACATAAATATTAATAAATAAATAAATAACCTTTTAATTAACGATTTTAATATATATAATAAGGATAAAACAAGAAAAATTTAAACTTTAAGACATAAGGTGAGTGTGTGCATATGAGAGTAGAGGAGGCTCACTGTGCGGGGAGCAAGAGCTAGGTCGTGGCCGGAGATGGATTGCAACGAGGAGGACGGCCGGAGATGCAAAGGGGTGTTGTGAACGGAGGTTGCTGCTAGTGCTATGGGTGATGCCTGCAGCTCTATTGCTATGCGTGGGAGCAGGTGCTTGGGAGACGAAGACAGAGACAATGATGGTGGGGGGTGGTTCTGTGCGTGGTCGGCAACGTGCCTTCTGCGAGGAGTCCGAGGTTGTGGACGGCGAGCATGGAACTTTGCCGTGAAAAGCTGCCGGAGTGAGGATAGTTCTGGTGGCCATGAGACTATTTGGTTGTGCAGCAAGAGGAAACGATGACGGCATCCAAGGAGTGACAACACTGGGGGACGACGGCGATGGCATGCTAGGCCGCAAGCGTGTGTGGTGGCCGGGGCTAGATGCGGCTGCTGTGTGGAGCTCTGTAAGGATGGAAGTTGGGCGAGTGGGATGGAGAGAATGAAGGAGATGGAAGATGGTGAGAGAAAAGTTGTGAGAAGGAAAGGGTCAAGAGGGAGCTGCTGGTATGAGGGGTTGTGTGTGCGTGAGGAATGATGGCTAGGGTTGTGCTCTTCGCGGCCATGGATGTGCGTAGCCGCTGTGGATGCCCCCAAGAGATGGCCCCCTCCCCTTTTTATAAAAGTTTTGAAAACCCTAAAGGAGTGTGGATTAGCCGCCTCCCTTCTTGCATGGCTCATGGGCCTTTTTCTTTCTTTCTTTCCTTCTTCTTTTTATCCTTATATATATATATATGTATGTATGTATGTATAAAATAATAATAATGATAATAACTTTTGTGTCATATTTGCTCTGGACAAAATAGGGTGTTTACAGCTGTCCCTCTTTATAGGTTTGTTGTTTAAGATGATAAAAGAGTCATCTTTCAACAACAAATTTATAAAAATGCCGATTTTGGACTGGGCTAAAAGCAATCAAAAGAGACCAAAGTGTGACCCCACAAAATGACCCGTGAAGGGTTACCATTGAAGAGACCCCCAAAGGGTTACCATTGAAAAGAGACCCGCAAAGGGTTACCATTGACAAGACCCACAAAGAATTACCATTCAAAAGACCCGCAAAGTGTTATCATTGAAAATACCTGCAAAGGGTTACCATTGAAGAGACCCACAAAGGATTACCATTGAAAAGACCCATGAAAGGTTACTATTGAAGAGGCCCACGAAGGGTTACCATTGAAAAGACCCGCAAAGGGTTACCATTAAAGAGACCCGTGAAGGGTTACCATTGAAAAGAGACCCTCAAAGGGTTACCACTGAAAAGACCCGCGAAGGGTTACCATTGAAAAGACCCGCGAAGGGTTACCATTGAAGAGACCCGTGAAGGGTTACCATTGCAAAGACCCGCGAAGGGTTACCATTGACAGGACCTGCAAAGGGTTGACATTGAAAAGACTCGCGAAGGATTAGCATTGAAAAAGGGATGTATCTTGATTTTGAGATGGAAGGCTGATGCCCTAGTGTCAGAGTTGACAACATGATTTGGACTTGGGGGTAGGTGCCCCAATCTTAGGGTGGCCAAAGGTATGATACCATGATGTGTTATGTTCATTACTCTAGAAACGGTATGTATGTGACCTGAAAATGCATGCATGTGGCATGATGTATATGCATGTAATTATTTATGACTCTAGAAAATGCATGCATGTGGCATGATGTGCATGCACGTGACTATTTAGGACTCTAGAAAATGCAGCATAGGATGCGTGCCTACTGATCTTCCTGTCTTGCTTGGACTTATTCCGAACACTACCTCAGACATTTTGATTTTTTTTATCTAAAATGCTTGTAATCAACAACCCAATCTCTAATCTTGACCCGGTTTTCAAATTCCAAATCCAATATGAATGCCCCTGAATTGGCTCTCTTCAAACTTGGCCTAACATCTCCCCCAGTTACTTTTATCCATCATGTTTTCAATTTTTACTGATATAAGGGTACCTGAACATGGAATCTACCCCAGTTAAATGCATCCGTAACCGCTTACTTCCATATAGTTAATTTCCCCTTGAATAAGCAAATCTAAGAATTAGCTTTTCCTGAGACTCAACATGACATTTGCCTCGATTTGATTATTCTATGATTGATTCTATCTGTATCTTCCAATGGGGACCTTCTTTTCAGGAAGCATACTAGTGATTCTAAAACCCTTCCACTATCCATCCTCTTTTGAAGTTTTGTAGAGTAAGTTTTTTTTTTTTTTTTTTTTGAAGAATGATCACATATTCAAGATATACACTTGCTAAAACTTGGAATCAAATGCACTAAACAGATGTTTTACTAGGTCTACATGCTATTTCAAAGGAAAACTTTGTACCAATATTCTGATGTCATATGGTGTTGATGTTAACTTATTAAACTAACTCCCCAAAGTGAATAACCTCCACTTGTGTGATGTCTGCCCCCGTTTTTATGGAAGAACTCTCACTTTTTCTATCTTACTCTGCTACAAGTTCAATGAAATTCCTTTTTTCTCAAATGTTGCCCTCAATTCCTTTTCCAGAGTTGTGTTAAAGGTCATTCTCATGTTCTATTTCAAGATGGTCTCTAAGACTCGGGACGAAACGTAAGCCATAGGTTTGGGTGTTATTAAGAATAAGGAAACTTAGGCTCAAAAATCCCTTCCCAAATGATACTCTCTACCCCAGTTATTGTAACGTCTTTTGTAATATATTGACTGAACTTGTCATTTAAACAAGATGCCTACGTACCCTTTTTAGGATCAGGTCATTACATAGTTCAATTTTCAGTCTGACAATTCATTTAAGACAATAATGTGCACCAATCTGGTTAGGACTTTTCTTTAGACCATTATATAGGTTGGGGGATATAGGTTAAAGAAGAAAACGGTTAAATAAGGCTCAAAATCGTCGATCTTATCAAGGGTAATTATTAGTCAAAGATCACATATGAAGTACGTCCCTTATTTCTTTCTTTCTTCTTCCTTCTTTTTCTTTATATTTTTTCTTATTCTTTTTATGACAACTTTTGCTTTTCCTTTTATGAAAGAATCTTAACTTCATTTTCATTTGAACTCCATTTCGGGATTAATCCTTTTAAAACTGCCCTAGTATGGGGTGTGATCCTTTGACGAGTTATACAAGGATTGCATTTTTAGGCTCAAAAAGGGTAACAAGGGATTTCTTCTTTTGACTTTCTTTTGGGTAGCAGAAAAATGGTCTACCATCCCTTTGTTAGTTATTATTGCCTTAAATGACTTGTCAAACCCCCCACGTTAAATTTTAGTAAACTGACATTAGAGAAGAATTTGGTTTAAGAGTTTAGGCTCAAACAAGTTAACAAATGATAAATCACTACTTGGTTCATTTTGGAAAAACTGATCGGCCAAGAAGGGCCATCTATCATTCAATCAGAACATGAGCACAAAGATAAATCACAATCTGTAAATGAAGAATAAAATGATTTTATTGAATTCCATTAATAAATACAATATCCTTAAGAAAAATATTTCTTCACAGCATTCGAATTTATAGGGTGTAGCAAATCTGTTCCATCTATATCAGCTAGTAACAAAGCTCCTCCTGAAAATACTTTCTTTACCACATAAGGTCCTTCATAGTTTGAGGTCCACTTTCCTTGAGGGTCACTATGAATTGGTAAGATCTTTTTCAACACTAAGTCTCCTTCTTAGAACTGTCAAGGACGCACTTTTTTATTGAAAGCCCTCATCATTCTCCTTTGGTATAACTGTCTGTGAGCTATAGCTGTCATTCTTTCCTCTTCAATTAGATTCAACTGGTCATATTGAGATTGCAATCATCCTGCCTCAGTCAACTCTGCCTCTTTTAGGACTCGTAATGATGGGATCTCAACTTCTATCAAAACTATAGCCTCCATCTCGTACACCAAAAAGAAAGGGGTGGCTCTTGTAGAAGTCCGAACAGTGGTCCTGTAAGCTAACAAAGTGAAGGGTAACTTGTCATGCTAGTCTCAGTAGGTCTCTATCATCTTTTCCAAGATGCTCTTGATATTTTTGTTAGCCGCCTCCATGGCTTCATTCATTTGCGGTCTATAAGGGGCTAAATTATGATGTTTGATCTTGAACTGACTACTCAACTTCGCCATGACCTCGTTGTTCAAGTTTTTGGCATTATTCAAGATTATCCTCTTCAGGATCCCATACCAACAGATTATCTCTCTTCTGATGAAGCGGTTGATCACATTTTAAGTGACACTGGAGTATGATGCAGCTTCTACCCATTTAGTGAAGTAGTTAATGGCCACGAAAATGAATCGATGCCCATTACTAGCCTTTGGGGTTATTGGCCCAATCACATCCATTCCTTAGGTTGAGAAAGGCCAAGGCATGGATAAAACTTGGTGGTGGGTTGGTGGAACCTGTGTACGATCTTCATAAATTTGACACTTATGGCATTTTCGAGCATATTCTATGCAATCACGTTCCACGGTTATCCAATAGTATCCACTTTTTAAGATTTTTCGGGCCAGCGAATGACCTTCTACGTGGGTACCACAAACACCTTCGTGTACTTCCTGCATGATTTGTCTTGCCTTTTGCAACTCTACATATCGTAGAAGGGTTATATCTTGGTTCGTTTTATACAACTGTTAGCTTTGGTGTATTCCTAAGAGGGGGGGGGTGAATTGGAATTAAAAACTTTTTCTCCTAGGTTAACTGGTTTTATCAACAGTACATTCACAACCTAGGTTTATCTACCTAAATGCGCAGATAAGTATAATATTCAGAATTTAAATCATGTGTGTCATTCACATAATAACATACACACGCGGTAAATATAAAGTGCAAAAATATAAACAGACACACGATATGTTATCGGGGTTCGATCAACTGTGCTTACGTCCTCGCCTCTAGCTCGCAAGCCCGAGGATTACACTAATGCTCACTAAATGGATGGAGCGGCACCAATTACAACTAGGTCAATTCAAGGGGCTCACCTCAACCAACACGCCTTAACAGGATGGCGCACCTAGCTTTCCTAACCGGGTCTAAGACAATCCGGGATTATTTCACAAGGCTAGTCTCCCTCTTCAGGCTTGTGCCTTGAAATACAATAGTATTTTTTCACAAAGTAACCGGTACAGTGATTATGCTTTCATGTAAAGTAGATATGTACCCAAATGCACGCAATATAATCAATGCACCTCAATGATGTATGAACTATAAGTTCGGTGCTCTACATGTGCAATCTACAATCAGAATATTGACTTTATCTAATCAAGCGCAAGAGTGTATATCAAACAAGCTATTCTTTGAAAACCAGATAAACTAAAACTCAATGTCAGATTAGGGTTTCAAAGACGTTAGCAATAATATTCAAACAAACTCAAAGATATTTTCTTCAATGTAGCAAGCACAAGAGTTGTTTGAAAACAAGCTTTGAAAATGATTTTTGCACACAAAAGTATAGGCTTAGGTTACTTGCAATGACAATGTAGGAATCACAACCTTCCAAGTCTTCCCACTCAAGATTTATCAAGTTAAATCAGTGGAAGAACTTGATGCTTCTACTCTCAGTAAAATCAAACAAACAATATAATCTAATGAGAGTATGAGTAGGCTAGATTGGACACAAGAACTTTAGAAATACTCACAACACTTGAAAGATCTAAGAAAATGAAGTGTATGGGTGCTTTTGAGTAGTATAGGCTAAAATAGGGTTTTGGATTTTGAGAGAGTTTTGCCCTAATCAAATTTGCTAATCCCCCCTAATTATGACAAATGAATGGGTATATATAGGCAAGGAGGATTTTTTGACCGTTGGGGATATAATGGGTATAATTAAAAAAGTTTAAAACTGGTTTACAAAAATTAACCCCATTTACCTTTTTAAAATAATCCGTAAAAATATTTTAACTCGCGAGGTTCGGGTGCCTGACTAGAGGTTCGGGTGCCCGAATAGACACAGTTAAAAATTCATTTTAAAATAGTTTGGTCACCTGAAATTATGCTCAGGTGGCTGATTAAAAGACAGTAGCCTTTGTCGCACGGTTCAGGTGCCCGGTTCATAGTTTGGTTAACCGAATTGCTCAATTCGATCACCTGAGCCCATTTTTGAATGTAATCATTCGCTCGCTCGAGTAGTTGAAAAGTGCTCTGACATAAATTCGGGTGCCCGAGGAAGATACGTTGAAAATAGGTTCGGGTGCCCGAACACCAAGTCAACATGTTAACTGATTTGATCGCTTGAGCCGTTTTACACGACATAGGTTCGATCGCCTGAACCCTCTCAATGTTTTCTATTAAGTTCATTTTTAGCTTGACTTGATTCCCCTTGTAGTAAGTGATGTTGGGGACTTTCTTATGTGCAAGTGCTGAGACCTAGGGTCTTTTCTAAGGCCTTTTATAGTACGCCAAAAGCCTGGCATCAGTCAACCGAAGGGTGTTCCCTAAGGTCTCTACGGTCTTTGAGCTTTAGTTCCTACATGCATGCCATACATTAATTATTACAGGCCGTTCCTATATTACTATGACAAACCCATATAATATAAATTACAACAAGAAATAATCTTCTGGATCTTCATGCTTTACTTTCATGTGCCATTACTTGATCTGCTACAATGAACCTGCACATACACTTGAAAGCCATCAAATGCCTGAGTATTTGTCATTATCAAAACTGGGTGTGACCTATAAGGTCAACAACAACACTTCTATGTCTAAGAAGAATCTCAAAGCTGGCCTCCTAATTGTCTTTCGATTGTTATTGGAGTCTCCTACGGGGTACTCCTTCCATTGAATGTATGTCTTGATATCATGAAACCATGGCTTCCCGTCAGCTTCTTCCATCATTACACAGTAAGTTGGCTCCATTTGTAACCTTATTCAAATGGGTTCAATCTCTACCTCGGGTTCAACTTTGAACAAAGCTGCTGATGTTGCCAATGCATCAGAGACTAGATTATTTTCTCTTGGTAAATGGGAAAAACTGATACTATCAAATTCCTTTATCATCTCTTGAATGTACTCCTGATATGGTATTAGCTTGGAATCTCGGGTTTCCCATTCTCTAGTCAATTGATGAATCACCAAGGCTAAGTCTCCTTTTACGGTCAATTCTTTAATACCTCGGTCTATGGCCACTTGTAAGCCCAATACGCATGCTTCATACTCAACTACATTATTAGTATAGGGAAAGGTGAGTCTGTTGGATCTACTATAATCCCAAGAGGGGGGTGAATTGGTATTTTAAAACTTTTTTCTCCTAGGTCAGATATCCAGCACCGATATTACACAACCCTAGGGTCAATCTAAAGTAGATAATTGAATGAATCAATAACTGCAACTCAAATTAAATTGCGTAAATAAATTACTCAAGCAAGCATAGAAAATCAAGTAGGACACCAGATATGTTATCGAGGTTTAGAAAATGTGCCTATATCCCTGCCTTGGCTCACAAGCACAAGGATTCCACTACGGATCACTTAACGGGTGGAGTGGCACCTAATACAATCAGGTCAATTAACGAGCTGACCGCAACCTATACAATCAGGTCAATTAACGGGTGGAGTGGCACCTAAATTCCAAAACCTCTGGGAATATTATTTTTCAAACTTAGAAAAACCTTACAAAATTTCCAAATGCCGAGAGTGTATTTTGTACTATATCTTCTCGATTTTCTATCCTAGTGAATTAAAAGGGAGGCATGAGCTCTTTCGAGTACGACATGCTTCGGTTCTGAGGGAATACTTATACTGTGTTTATTTTGTACATTTTCTTTGAATCTTGAAAAGGAGTAATTTTCTAAGACTTATTAAATTTATTTTGGGATAATTTTTGATTAATTAGGTACCGTACATAAGAACGAGTGTGCAAGGGGTATCAATACCTTCTTCTCGCATAACCGAACTCTCAAACTCGACTCTGGTAATGCATACCGATTCTACTCTTAATTGAGTGGTAATTAAGTATTCTAACCACACTTCAAAAAGGTTAGTGTCAACTCCATTACACTTTATTTTCCATGAAAATAACATTTTCAAAATCCACACACTTTATTTCATTATCATTTTTAAGTCATCCCAAGTTCGCGTCTCGGAATGTCACGACAATAATAATAATTGAATTAATATTTTAGTAACTGCTAATGATAATAGAATCAGTAATTCATGTACTCATTAATAATATTGAATTAACAATTTATGTAACCATTTATAATAATTGAATATGGGCTACGTACATATGTATTGGAAGCAGCTCATCGCTTATTTTTTGCATACAAAAGACATCTTAATTTAGATGATATTTGACTCAAAGTGTGAAATCAGATGAGAATGGAGTGCAATAAATTGAAAAATGATTGGAGAACATTTTTAAAAAGAAGTAGGGGCTGAACACAATTAGTTCCATTCCATTCCCACGCGCCAAATGTGCGCTCCTTCAAGTTTAGTAGATAGGAAAAAAGTGAAATTAATGGGAAGAAGTTGAATTTATCATTTATTGATTTCTTCATGCTTATTTTTCAAATTTTCATTCTTTCTAACTTTCACCTTTTCCATTTTTCCGACCAAATTAACATCAATTCCTCATCCCACTTCATGAAATATATTTCTCTTGATTAGTTGTTCTTTAAGATTGAAAAACCTATTTTATCACCTTTATTGTTGAAAATGAGTCACCCAGTAGTGCGTTGATAATTAAAGTTCAAACAATAATTAATTACAAATAATTCAAAGGGTATCATTTGAAAACAATGATAGTTAAAGATCATGTTATCTCTTGTTCCCAACCCATAGAATGGTTTTGAGATGGAGTTTAGAAGTGCAATAGCACAACTAATCTACAAGACTATTTTTATTTTAAAATTTATTTTTTTAAGAGTGGAAGCAATAAAAAAAGCAGCCTTGCTTAAAACAAATATAAAAAATTAAACAACCAATAACACACACACACAGATATATATATATAAGAATCTTATAAGTGAGATAGATAACACATAAACAAATACCATAGCATTTATAATTTCATTAACTCAAGTGTCCAGTATATATTTCAAGTCTTGTAAGACCTAACATCGCATAATTGAGATGCTGGTTATTTATATAATAAACTTGAGGACTATTTTGTAATGCACTCATGATTCAATGACCATGGAGAGTACCATAATGACTCTAGACAACTAATTGTTGTGTATAGTATGATCTAGAATCCTTTAAGACCTCAAGCTCTAAAAGGCCACTTTATGTGTTAAAACTCTATAGCACAGTCTCGTGTGACCACATCGGAAGGGACAAGATACCTAATGCTCGGAAAATATGGAACTTTCTCACAATCTTCTTTTGACTGCTTTACATTGTTGCAACAAGATTCACTTAAATGATAATTGGGATCACCCATTGCACTCGCAAATCCTTGAACACATTCACTATACATGGTAGAAATATCTGTCTGGCATATTTCCATTTGATGAAGTGAGGGTGGCAAATATGGTCTGCGATTCGGCGGGGGTGGTGGGGTTGGAGTTGTGCGTCTTGGTGGGGGTGGTGGGGATGGAACTATAGGACTTGGCGGGGGTAGTGAGCCTGGTGGTGGTGGTGGGCATGCACAATAACATATACATTTTTTACGACCATTTGGATCGATTGTGACATTTTTCATAGCAACACAACTTGGAGAACATCTTACGTAGCATGTACAACTAGAAGCTGCTAGACCATATTTGACTTGTAACACTAAGCACACAACAATGAGTAGAATTGCAGTTGAAACTTTCATCTTGGCTTCCTTAGTGACAAGTTTGTCGTTAATGAAATGACTGTGGAATGTGGAGGCAAGGTGCATTGTATGGGATTTTATAGGCAGTCATCACTAACTTTCTATCTTTTATTCATTTTCTAGATATCCTTAAACAATATAATATGAACTTTCGGTAATATGGATTAAGATGGCAATATCCTTCTTATAAAAGTAATTATATTAAAAAGATGTTTTAGGTAGAAAGATATGATTTGAACAAGTGTGGGTAGGATGAAAATTATATATTAGTTAAAAAGATAATTTGAAGGGCACAACTATTGGTAAAAGATGAATTTTTTATCTATTGAATATCGTTAGGTATTGTTGAAGATGGTGATGGCCACTTTATTGTTATTTGTCTATAATGATAAGTAAGGAGAGGGTTGTTGAAAGTTTGAGATAGATATTGAAAACAATTTGTGAGACGTTTAATTATAGGTCGAAAATGAGAAATAAGTAGTGATACTTGGCACTCAAGTAAGGTTGGCAATGCAATACTAAAAATGTAAATAAGCAAACAACTATTACAACAAAAAGTCAAAAAGATTCTAGCCACCTATACCTACTTAACTAGTTACATATCCCAACTTCCACATGCTAGAATTGTGTTGCGTGATATATATCTTCTCCACCAACCAAATTATGTTATGAACATACCACTTTAATCCTTCAAACTAGAATGTAGTAAACATACAAATATTAACCTTCTTAAAATACTAGTCATTATTAGTTGTTTACATTTCACAAATCCTTATTTGAAGAATTGCCACTAAAAACTGCTTACCTTCCTCAAGACTTAGGAAATAACGACACTATCCCTTTCCCTTGAGATTCTAGAGAAACCAAAGCCCTAATTTATTAGTGCACCTAACCAAACCCTTCATGCAATTGAAAAGTAAATTCTACATTAATACCATTATCTTGTCTTGTTTTTGTAAACAAGAACATAAGATCTCGATAAAAATTGTATTCTTCTACTTCAAGTTCCATACTATATTGTGTATTTGTTGTGTGCCTTATATGGACAACAATCTTCTCATGGTTGATATAATGCACTCCAATCATATATACATACATATATACGCATACATATGGTATAAGGTAGTTGATTCAAACTTGGAATTAAAATAACAACATAATTTTGGCTTAGTGGGGGGTGCTGAGGAGACCAAAATATATTTATACATACATATATACACATACATATAATATAAGGTAGCTGGTTCAAACTTGGAATTAAAATAACAACATAATTTTTTCTTAGTAGGGGGTGCTGAGGAGAAGACAAAATTATATTTTATTTGTATTTTAGTTGCATTATAATGTCATTGGAGATTTTTGTTTGGTGAATCAATGATTTTTGGAATTTTTTTCATTTCTAAACTTTTTGCTACTCTTAATATTGTACCCTAATTAAATCTTCAACATAAGTTTTTTTCTTAAACAATATTTAGCCATTTATTTTTCCTAAAATCAAATGGTTAATGACTTTTATTCGGTTTGCTATTTCTTATGCCAATGACATTAAACCATACATGCATATGTACATTAACGATTAGATAATGTAAATCTAAAGTAGTCACATAGCACGTCAAGGTGATGACTGCCTCTCCTATAATATGCCCTAGTGAAAATTGAAAAAAAAGATCTCTCTTTAAAAAAAAAAATTTAATAATCTAATTTACTCATTTTATTTAAATTTTTTTAGAAAAAGATACCATTTAGTCTTCTTATATAAAAATGACGATTGGTGTTTATGCAAAATTTTTTTATTTGTACAATACAAAAAAAAAAAAATTGACTATTAGAGAAAATTATTAATAATGCCTCAAAAACCATCGGTAATAATTCACTCTTCTAACAACATTTCTAAAATTCTAAAACTATCACTAATACTTATCAGTTGATAATGATAGTTCTTGGTTACTAGTGAAAATTTTAATTGATTACTATTAGTCAAGTTTTTTGTTATGGTAGGTAAGTATATTTTACATTATAAAATTTATCGAAAAAATATTCACCATAAGAAAAATTAACTTTATGTATGATATGCCAATCAAAATTTTTAATATTAGACATCAAATTTTACAAAAAAAAAAAAAATTAAAACAAATGAAGAAGTTAAGAAGTTAATCATTTCTATCTACTTGTGTTCTTCAAACTATTTCTTAAACATTAGTTATTCATTTTCTTAGTAGCTAGCTTGCCAACAACTGTGATGCAATTTGATTTTATGTTGATATTCATTGACTATACAAATATGTGAGAAACTGCCCACTAAGATAACTACCCATTGACCCTAAGATGACATGAGTGTATTGATTTAAAGTTAGACATTTCATAAAATCTGTCAAAGCAACTTTGAAAAGCAATCATGGAGAAAATGTTTGTAATTATAGTTTATTTGTTTACTTGAATTTCAAATGATTGCTCAATGGAACTTTGACAGTAATTGGTCTTTACCTTTATTCTAATTTCATCTTCTGCACGCATACACAAATTACAAAACTGTTGTAGCTGGAGCTAGGAGACGCTAAGCTGGAGACGCGCAAGGAGTTGGAGACGCGTTGCAAGCTGGAGCAATTATCCAACATTTATCTTGATGCTTATCTCCATTTATCTTGATGAATGTAACTTCCCATTTGTCATTTATTGTAATAAGTTGTAAATTGATTATTAGTCCTATAAATAGAGGGGCTGTGGAGTTGTGAGATGTACAAGAGAGGTACAGAAAGCGGAGAGAAGAAAGAGAGGAGGAAGAGAGTGAGAGGAATAAGAGAATTGTATTTTTCCGGCAGTTTTAGTGAATTTGTGATGTGCTCCGTGGACGAAAGTTGATCTTGACCGAACCACGAAAATTTCAGGTGTTCATAATTTATTGGTTGCTCGCAGGGTCCTAACAAGCGATATCAAAGCCCGGTTGGAGTAGAAAAGCTAGATCAGAGTTGTACACCAAAAACAGAGCTTTATCAAGTGGCTCAGAACTGCATTTTGAGGCCACCATCACGTTCACCTCGTCGAGACGAAGCAAACGATGCAAAACGGAGCTCGAAAGGAACTCAAATGCAGCTACACGCGCCAACACACGCTACGTCAGATAAGGACGCCTCCTTACGCGCCAATAACACACCGATGACCTACCTCTCATGCGCCACACACGCTCCCACGCATCTTCCTCGCCTGGATCTCCTCAACCCGACCCGACAACCCTACTCCGACTCGTCGACCCAACCCAGATAGTCACTCATACCGAACCAACCTGAGACCCGGTCTGCACCTAACCCGAATCAGTATTCGACCTAGCCCGCTCCATACTCAGCCACGTTAGCGGCACCCTATCAGCGCCAAGTCAGCCACCACATCATCTACCACATCAGCATGTAGACCCCACTACCATGTCAGCAAGTGGACCCCACTGCCAAGTCAACAGGTGGACTCCACTGTTACTTCAACAAGTGGGCCCAATGCCATGTCACCGCTGCCACATCAGCATTGACCAATTTGACCTGATCTTTAACCAAGCTTTTTGGAGTCATTTTGGGTCCTTTTTTGGAGCGATTTGAACCATTTTTAAGGTTTTTAACCTTTCCAAATCCAACTATGCTATCCATTTAAGCTAATTCCATCTCTAAATCAGTGAATCAAGATGTCAAATGAAAAGAGCTTAAAAATCGAAATGTTCAATGGCAACAATTTCGGTTTTTAGAAGATGCAGATAGAAGATTATTTGTTTGGGAAGGAATTGCACTTACCATTGAAGGGTAAGCCAGCATCTATGAATGGGGACAAGTGGGAATTGTTTGATTGAAAAGCTTTCAAAGCCATCAGAATGACGTTGTCAAAGTTTGTGGCATTCAATATCAAGCACATATCATCCACCAAGTCTCTAATGGATGCGCTTTCTAATATGTACGAGTAGCCGTCAGCCGCTAACAAGGTGCATCTCATGAAAATATTTTTTACTATGAGCATGTCTGCAAGTGAAAGTTTTAATAGGCATTTGAATAATTTCAACGAGTTGTCGGATCAACTCGCCTCAGTCGGAATAACATTTGATAATGAGATTCATTCCCTACTGATTCTCAGTCAGTTGCCCAAAAGTTGAAATGGTGTTGTTACTATCATCAATAGCTTTGCAAGAAAATCAAAGCTTGTATATGATGAAGTCTTCAGCATGATTTTGACAGAGGAAATCAGAATGCAGTCAAACAGTGGCTCCACTTCGAGTTCAGCCTTAAACATGGAAAGTTGAAGCAAAGGAAACAAGCATGGATGATTAAACAATCACGGTAGATCTAGGCCCAGGCGATCTAAATCCAGAAATCCCAAAGGTTCTCAGGACACAGATTCCCAGAGCACAAAAATTATTGAGTGCTGGAACTATGGAAAAACTGGTCATTATAAGAACCAATGCAGAAGTCTGAAGAAAGAATATAAGACGATGGCAAAGACAGTAGCCAATGTTGCTTCAGAAAATGATGATTTGTTGATTTGCTCTTTGGAGAGAAAAAAGGAGTCTTGAGTGTTAGACTCTGGAGCTTCATTACATGCCACTTGCAACAGAGATTTCCTAGAGGAGTATACACCAAGCAATTTCGGTAAAGTATATCTGGGCAATGATCAACCTTGCAACATTTCTGGTAAAGGGATAGTGAAGATTAAAATGAATGGGTCAGTATGGAAACTAAGAGATGTCAGGTATATTCTAGACCTGAGGAAGAATTTGATCTCAGTCAGTCAATTAGCAAATGAAGGATATAACACATCTTTCATTGGTGATGAATGGAAGATTTCGAAGGGTGCATTGACAATTGCTCGAGGTAAGAAAAGTGGTGCTCTTTATATAACTCCTGATGTGTGCATGTCTATTACAGTTGCTAGTAGAAATGATGATAGCAACTTATGACATCAACGACTCAGACACTTGAGTGAGAAGGGACTCAGGGTGATGCACTCAAAGGGTAAGTTGAGTGATTTACAGTCGGTGAAGATTGACACATGTGAGGATTGCATATTTGGGAAACAGAAGAGAGTCAATTTCCAGACAAACATCAGTACCCCAAAGAAGGAGAGACTTGAGCTAGTCCATTCAGATGTGTGGGGACCAACAACCATTTCGTCCACAGGTGGAAAGCTATACTTCATCATGTTTATTGATGATCATTCACGGAAGGTATGGGTTTACTTCCAGAAGTATAAATCTGATGTTTTTTATGCTTTTAAAATGGAAAGCAATAGTAGAAAACGAAACTGGTTTGAAAATCAAAAAACTGAGAACATATAACGGTGGTGAGTATGTTGACACCAAGTTCAAGAAATTCTACTACGAGCATGGTATCCAAATGGAAAGAACTGTGCCAGGTACGCCTCAACACAATGGCGTAGTCGAGCAATTGAACAAGACGTTGACAGAAAAATCCAGAAGCATGCGTATGCAGTCAGGCTTGCCAAAAATGATTTTGGCAGAAGCAGTCAACACAACAGCTTATTTGATTAACAGGAGTCCATCAGTACTATTGGACTATAGTCTACTAGAAGAAGTTTGGAGCAACAAAGAGGTAAGACTTTCACATTTTGAAAGTTTTTGGTTGTGTTGCGTATGTACATATCAATGATCATGTCAGGAATAAGCTAGATCTGAAACCCCAGAAATGCACTTGCATCGGTTATGGTGGAGATGAATGTGGATATCGCATTTGGAATGATGAAAACAAAAAGGTGATTAGAAGCAGAGATGTGATTTTTGAAGAAAATATGATGTACAAAGATAGACACACAATAGAATCTACAGATCTTGAAACAACCTTTGTAGATGTGGATGTTTTAGAACATGTAAGGACACGTCAGCAAAACACCGAGAATCCTTAGTAGAATACCAAGATTCCTCAGGCATAAGAACATGTGGAGCAGATTGTTGCACCATCACCTCCTACTCCAGCACTAGAGCTTAGAAGATCTTCTCGACAACATGTACCAAACAGGAGGTATGTGAACCATTTACTTCTTACAAATGGAGGAGAACCTGAATGCTATGTTCAAGCATGTCATGTAGGAGATTTGAGCAAGTGGAAGCTTGCAATGAAAGACGAGATGAAGTCTCTTAACTCCAACAAAACATGGGAACTAGCTAAGTTGTCCAATGGTAAGAAAGCTCTTCACAACAGATGGGTACACAGGATCAAAGAAGAGCATAATGGATCCAAGAGGTATAAAGCTCGGTTAATAATCAAAGGTTTCGAACAGAAGGAAGGAATTAACTACATTGATATTTTTGCACCAGTTGTCAAGCTGACAACCATCAGATCTGTTCTAAGTATTGTTACCTCAAAAGGTTTACATCTTGAGCAGTTAGACGGTGATCTTGATGAGGAAATTTATATGTAACAACCAGAAGGTTTCTCAGTAAAAGGAAAAAAGAATCTTGTATGCAAATTGAAGAAGAGTTTGTATGGTTTCAAACAAGCTCCTAGATAGTGGTATAAGAAATTTGACAGTTGTATATAGAAGAACAATTTTCAGAAGTGCAATGCCGACCACTGTTGCTACTTCAAAAGTTATCGTACTAGCTATATTATCCTACTGTTATATGTTGATGATATGCTAGTTGTAGGATCTGATATAAAAGAGATTAGAAAATTGAAGCAGCAATTGTCAGAGGAATTTGATATGAAAGACTTGGGTCCTGCAAAATAGATTCTTGGGATGCGGATCTCTAGAGATAAGCAACAAAGCACATTGCAGTTATATCAGTCAGAGTACATCAGCCATGTTTTACAGAGGTTCAACATAAGCAGTGCCAAGGCTGTAAATGCACCATTGGCAGGTCATTTCCATCTCTCAAAGGATCAGTCTCCCTAGACAGATGAAGAGAAAGACTTCATGGCTAAGCTACCATACGCCTCATCCATTGGAAGTCTAATGTATGCTATGGTTGGTACCAGACCGGATATTGGCTAAGTAGTGAGAGCTGTCAGCAGGAATATATCAAATCCGAGAAGACACACTAGGAAGCAGTGAAGTGGATTTTAAGATATCTACGTGGCACTATTGATAAGTGTATATGTTTCAACAAAAACGATTTGAAAATCCAAGGATTTGTAGATGCTGATTTTGTGGGAGAAATTAATCATCGCACAGGCACCACTGGGTATATATTCACTGTTGGCACAACAGCTGTTAGTTGGATGTCATAGATACAGAAGATTATTGTTTTATCCACTACAAAAGTTAAGTATGTAGCAGCGACAGAAGCCAGTAAAGAGATGATTTGGCTTCAGGGTTTGTTAACAGAGCTTGGATTAAAGTAGTAAAGAAATGTTTTGTACAGTGACAGTCAGAGTGCGATACATCTAGCAAAGAACTCTGCATTTCATTCCATAACTAAGCATATTTGATTACGTTATCTGTTCGTCAGATCTCTGATAAAGGATGGCATATTGACACTTGAAAAAATCCAAGGTAGCAGAAATCTGACAGATATGTTAACTAAGGTGGTGACTACAGAGAAGCAGAAGTTGTGTTCAACTTCAGTTGGTCTTCATGCCTGAAGACATATTTTGAGCATATCATTTATTCATGATACTGGTTGAGGAGGCGTCTCCATCTCCAAGTGGGAGACTGTTGTAGCTGGAGCTACGAGACGCTGAGCTGGAGACATGTGAGGAGGTGGAGACATGTGAGGAGCTGGAGACGCGTTGCAAGCTAGAGCTATTATCCAACATTTATCTTGATGCTTATCTCTATTTATCTTGATGAATGTAACTTCCCATTTGTGATTTATGGTAATAAGTTGTAAATTGATTATCAGCCCTATAAATAGAGGAGCTATGGAGTTGTGAGATGTACAAGAGAGGTACAGAGAGCAGAGAGAAGAAAGAGAGGAGGAAGAGAGTGAGAGGAAGAAGAGAGTTGTATTTTTCCGGCGGTTTTAGTGAATTTGTGGTGTGTTCCGTGGACGTAGGTCGATATTGACCGAACCACATAAATTTTTGGTGTTCATAATTTTCTGGTTGCTCACAAGGTCCTAACAAAAACTATGTCATGTGCATTGCAAATGGTTGTAAGCGAATTATCTTGATATATTTACAAATAGTGTTTTAATATTTTTTTTAGATGCTATTTTAGATAGATTGGTAATTTACAAATTAGTGCACAAGTATTCAAAGTTATTTACACAAACACAACTCATGGCTTAGACTCAACATAATAACATGTATGTGGCAAATCATAAAAATATTGGAATATGATAGCACAAATTAATTCAAATTATATAATGTTATATTTAAATATTAAATATTTATATATATATATATTTTTATATTTAAAAATCTAGTAACTATGCTTTTTTTCTTCTTCTTCCTTTTTTTCCAATTTCATCAAAAAAAAAAAAAAAGTTAACACATTTGCTGACTTTTTAAAAAATAAAAATCATAGCATTCTTGGTTTGTAAATTTAATTTTTTATGAATAAAATAAAGTTATATAGGCACATCATCATATCTCTAAAAATAGGTCAAGATAAGAGGTAGATAAGAATTTAGGAACCGTAAGGGTGATATCTTTGACACAATCTTCCATATTTATCATTTTCACGATGTGCGGGTCGCATGATAGGAGCCCGACTGCCTCAACTCAAGATCGCAAGGGTTTGGATTTTATATTTTGTTTAATTTGATGGAGTTGCCACTAACTTGTTATTTTTCTAGATGTGGTTTGGTTACCTAATTACTACCAATTGATTGTTCTCTAAGTTAAACCAATGGGCCAAGGTAGTTATAGTCTGCGTTACCAAAGTCAGATGCAAGAGTTCAATTATGTGAGGCGAAGGTATTAGTACCCGCTACACTCTAATCCAATGAAAGGTTCCGATCAAACCTAAAGCTATCCAAATTTGAATCCAATCACCTTCAATTGTGTGATGCCTTTAAATATTTTTCTTTGCACCTATTTTGAAGTCTATTTAAAAGTGTGAATTTTAATGTTCAATTAAACATTCTAAAATGAGCCCAAAACACTCCCTTGATTTTAGAAAATTTTCAAGAATTTTACTAATTTCTTGTGATTTTTTCAAATAATTTTTTAAATCAAGGGGCATTTCGGTCATTTTTTTAAAAAGTTAAGAGCATTGTTGGAATTTTACAATTTGTTGGTGATTTTTGGATTTATATGTATATTTTTATTTTCATTTTTTTAACAAAATAAAATTAAATAAAATAGAGTAGGAATAAAAATAAATAAACAAAAATAAATAAAAGGATTTTCTTTATACTTAAACCACCGACTTATTGAAAGATTTAATTAGTATAAAGATAGGTATATATATATATATCTCTGTGTGTGTGTGTGTGTTTGGGGGGGGGGGTAAACTCACATACTCCACACATATATAGATTTATATAAGACTCACGTATAGTCACATACATATAAATATACATAAATTTAATATTTTTGAAAGATGACATCAAATAGGGAAATCCCCTTTATAGTAGTAATTATATATATATATATATATGTATATGTATGTGTGTATATATATACATGCATGTATGTATAACTACCCGTGATTATTCCAAAATACTCGTTTAACTATCTACAACTCTTCCAAAATACTCTTATAATCATGTCAAATTTATGCATACAACAATTCATAATTATTTCAAAAAACTCATACAACTATCTACAACTATCTCAAAATGTCCTTATACTATTTAATTTTTTATTTTTTATAATTTTTTAAAAATTTTAAAAAATAGAAAGTCGTAAAGCACGACAAAGTGCGTGCCCATGGCTAGTATATATAGTGAGGATGGTGGGCTAGTGACGACATAATAGTAGATAAAAGGGTGGTGAGGGTAATAATTGTAACATGAAATGAAATTAAAGTGAAGACTTCTTTTTAATGCCTTACCCCCGTTAGTTTGATGCAGAGGAGGAATAGAGGAGAGGAGAGAAAGAGAGAGGAAGAGAGAGAGAGACGGGGAGGGGTAGAGAGAGAGGAGGGAGAGAGTGAGAGAAAGGAGAGAGAGGGACGGAGAAGAAGTTAAACCTTCTATATGGCATGAACTGATGATGGCGAGAGCCACAATGACGATTCAAGCACCGCCGAGGGAAGGCGCAGCAGTGTAAGGCATGGTGCGAATGGCAATAGCTCTGGTGCTATTTTTTCTTCCTTTTTTTTCTTCATATTTTCTTCCAATGTGTGCATGATATTTGGGGTGTGGAAGTGTGGGAATGTTCAAGATTTGGGTACTTCCTTACAGATCTGCTCTCTCAAATCTAGCTTCTTGATTTTTTTTTTTTTTTCTGTCCCAATCTTTCCTCATACTCTTCCTTGTTGTTCTCTATGTCTATTTATGGACTCCATTTGACTTTCTTGTTGGTGGATTTTAACTACATTGGGGATATGCTAAGGGACCAAAGGTAGGATTCAATTAACAACTTAAGGTTGAATGAAGAATTATGTGACTATAGGATCCAATTAACTATGCCAAGGATTGATGATAAGAGAAAACCACTGGTGAGGATCCAATCAACTATGTTGGGAATATGCAGATACCAAAGGTAGTTAATCAACTACTTGAGGTTAAATGAATTTGTTGGCTATAAGATCCAATCAACTATATCGAGGATTGGGGATAAAAGAAAACCATTAATGGTGAGGAGCTAATCAACTACACCTAGGTTTTAAGGGTTTAATTGCTACTAGCAAGGACCCAACTGACTTAACTAGGACTAAAGCAGGTTACAATACAAATACAAATTTTGATGCAAGGTTTCTAAAAAGTACAGTGTACTCCCAAGAGGGGGGTGAATTGGGTTTTTAAAATTTTTTTATAAACTCTTTAAGTATAACCCCTTTTCAATTTAAGTTAATTACAATCACACTTTCAAATCAACAATTGAATTCTTATCAACCACTTTATTTATATTAACCAAAAAAAGATGACGTTGCTTATACAACTTTTAGTGCTTCAATAGATAACAATTTCATATCAGATTTTCCTTTTAATATATATCAAAGACTATATTAGTTTTAGAATTTTATCTTAAGAACTCGGCAATTTTTCTTTAACAAAACAGTTTATTTTACAAGATTAAACTTAATTATGTATGATACTTAAAAATTTAGTATTTAAATCCAATACTTCTGTAAGAACCTATTAAGCAGGCTTCGTTGACGAAGTCAGAGTTCATCGACGAAGGCCCTATGAGGTTTGCGATGAATTTCAAAGGCTCGTTGACAAGGAGAAGCTTAGAGGTTTCGGGAAACTAAGAATCTCAGGCTCATCGACAAGGCTACCATCTCGTCCACAAAACTTTCTTCAGTGACCTCATCGACGAAGACACCACTCGTCTTCGCGACGAGGTTTGGCGAGTTAAAAGGCTCTTAAATATCAGGTTTCCCTTGCTTAATTCACTAAGAAAAGAAATCAAATATTCTCTCTCTCGTATTCTCTAGGAACGTGAACTACACTATATCTCTCTCTCTCTCTCTCTAGATTTCTGCGCCATACGTGTTGGAAAAAATCAATAGATCCGACATTACACGAGGATCAGGGAGGATTCTCTACAAGATTTGCGAATGAATCCTTCGTTCGCGCATTTTTGGGGTTTGCCTGAAATCGAGGAAGGTTGGTTTTTCAATTCTGTTTTGTAGTTATGTAAAAACAAAAAAAAAACCTCGAAAAACAAAAAAAAAAAAAAGGAATAGGATTGTGAGTATATTTGTATTGTGGTTTAAAGGATTTGGGAAATCGGTCGCTGTTAGGGGATTGTAGAGTTACGGAGAGTAGTTTCGGGGAAAGTAAAGGGATTTGTTTTTTTATGCGTTATTTTCAAAATCAGACTCGTAGCCCCTCAACTTGGGTTAAGGTGAGTTCATATTTTTTGTGTGTTGGTTTACTGTCATTTGAAGGAAATTCTAACAGGTAAAACTATGGGGTTTTTCATGTTACAGGTTTAGGGAAAATGGGGGCATTGGGTTGCAGCTCTGGTTTGTTGGAAAACATACATTATATAATGATATATATTAGTTATAGGGATGGTTTGTGCCTCTTGACTGTTTTTAAACTGTATACGCTTGGAAAAATAATGAATTTAAATACCAAATGGGTGTGGTTGGTTTGGTTTATATAAGCATCCATGGTTGGGGTTTTTTGAGATGTAAGGAACGGGGTTCTGAATTGTTCCAGAGTGTCGACTCTATATCGATGGTTGTGAAATAGCAATTCCCATGTTTGGCAAGAGTGTCCTGCTCTATATCCGAGGGCGTGAGGCCTTACCCGGTGATCACTGAAGGGTGTGGATCAACAAAGTTTGAGTTGACCTGCTTTACGTGCATGGGATCATAGGGTATACGCCATGTGCCGGGTGAGAGATGCCATGTAATATGAGCCGACTCAGGCCGAAGAGTGTGACGACACGAGTTTTTGATCATGTGTGTGTGCATGAATGCACTGTACTAGAACTTTTTTTGAAATACTGGAAATTGCATTGATCTTATTATGTTTTGATGTAATGATAACACCAAATGCCACACACCGATATAATCTTACTGAGAGGAGTTGTGTTCACCTGCCTTTGTTTGTACGTACATATTTTTTAGTCCTTCGAGTAACCAGACCTAGCATCCTTGTGTTGGGAGCCTAGTGGTCGGTGTATACACAAGAGGTACTTGGGTAAGTACTAGGACGTGTACTGGGTTTGTCTTTTGGTTTGGAGGACACTCGGTTTTGGGGTTTATGTTTTGTTATTATGGAACCGGATTCCTTTTGTATAGACTCTGGCATGGAACAGATATGTATAGGATATAGAAAGACCTTTTGCTTATGTATCTGTAATGATATGAATGGGTTATAGGGTGTACCAGGAACCCCACAGGGTAGGGACCTCATTCATTGTTTTGTGTCATTATAATTGATGATATTGATACAAGGACAAGTGAGGTTAATAATTCACCCTGGGTCTTCTATTTCGGGTTCGAGGCATGACAGTTAGTATTAGAGCTAACCAAGGTTAGGTTCTTGCTAGACTTGTGGACATAACGTGTGTCCATACTAGAGTATAGGATGTTGGAAATGGGTAGAGTAGGTCAAGGGTTGTTTTGTTGCTAAATAGGGACTAATCGGAGTTGAGTTCTGTGTTTTTTTTTTTTTTTCCAGGGGAATGACGATTCAGTAAAATCATGGCAAACCATTGATGATATTCGTGTTTGGTTGTTGATGGGCACAGACATCGGGACCCGTGAGGTGGTAGTTAACATGATTAGTGTAGATTAATTATGTAACTGTACAGTTGTAGGAATACTAATAGGTTCCTATCGTTTTTAAGAATGAAGCACAAGGATAAGAAACCTAGGATAGGGTCCGAGGAGACTGCGAGGTGATGACGGTGTTCTTTCAATGAAATAAAGGTTTGGAT